>NC_056531.1:10693887-10708609 GCF_019175285.1 Sceloporus undulatus
TGATGATGATGATGATGATGATGATGATGATGATGATGATGATGATGATGATCCTGCCCTTTCCCCAAACCTGGGACTCAAATCAGCTATTCATCTCTTAAGGATAGCTGATGGGCTTTCCCCATACCTCAAAGTTTCCCACCTTTGAGCTACAACATCATTATGAAACAAAACCATGTACGCATCTCAAAGGGGAAGAGAATCCTGAACCCAGAACCCGCGTGTGACTCAAAGGTCATGTTTGCAGGCCCTCCCTTCCCGGTTACATCTGTAGTTATTTTTTAAAATGTATATACCTAATGGAAATAAATGTGAATGATGTATTGTAATTATTTTAATATTGGCTGTGCCTTATGTGTTTCTTTTTCTGGAGAAAAAAAAAATCTGGAAATGCATTTCATTTCCCATCTGGAAGAGAAAAAAGCCCACATTTATCTTAATTTAGTCATAGCCAGGTCAGCCAAATCTGTTGTCCAGCTATGCAAAACAGATGTGACATATACAAACCGTTTGAATGTCATAGGCTATGGAACGGGAATATAATAGGTATATTACACAAACATGTGTGCCTCATTTGCAAATTTATATAGGTGGATTTCGAGCTGTGTCGAGGCAAAACCTGGGTTAACTGTTTTAAAACTGAATTCTAGGGTCGTTTTTAGATGGCTTTTAAGAGTTTTTAAAGAGTATTTTAATGTGTGTGTTTTTAAAATTTTAATCTTGGTATTGTTTTAGTTGGATTTTATTTGTTCATCACCTCAGGAGCCCTTGTGAGTAGGGAGGCAATAGAGAAATACTTTTTAAAAATAAAATACTGTAAATACTTTCAACTAAAACAGATGGTTTGGAGGATCGTGCAAAACATTTCTGTACCACTTCAGGCCATGGCAGGCAGGCTTACATGCTTAAATTCATATTATAAACCAAAAAGAGAAGAGAAAGCTAGAAGGATACTCTCCTTTTTTCATGCTAGTTTTCCTTTATATATCAGCTAGAATCCTGTTGAGGACTGATGTCTTTGTAAATGGACTTAAGTCTGCAAGAATTAGAAGGGGGCAGTCCAGTGTGGTATAGTGATTAGAATGTTGGACTATGACTCTGATGACCAGGGTTCAAATCCTGGCTCAACCATGAAACCCACTGGGTGACTTGGTCAGGTCATACTCTCCCAGCCTCAGAGGATGACAATGGCAAACTCCCTCTGAAGAAACTTTCCAAGAAAATCCCATGGTAGGTTGACCTTAGGGTTGCCATAAGTCGGAAATGACGTGAAAGGTACATAACAGTCCTGTAACATCCACATCTAGTAATGGGCTGCTGTTATATTACTATGTAAGGCATGCAGCAAAGTGCCAGTGTCCTCTTATGTGTCTCCGCTGTTCACTAATGGGGTGTATCCACACTGCAGAAATAAACCACTTTAAATGCCACCACTCAGTCCCAAGAAGAAAGAGCAGGAGGGACCTTGAGGTTGTCTCGAAATTGCCAGCCACAACTGGCAGCATCTCTAGACCAATGGTTACCAAACTTTGGTCCTCCAGATGTTGTGAACTTCAGCTCTCGAAATTCCTGACTGTTGGCCAAGCTGGTTTCCCAACTTCTGGGAGGTGAAATCCAAAACACTTCACCTCCCAGCACCAGTGATTTAGACATAAGACTGATCAGCATGGAGGACATTTTGTCTCGGTCTTCCCCACAATAGTAGAAGCCCATTAAGTGGTTATATGCTTTCAAATTGACTCCAATTTATGGTGACCATCTCATAGGGCTTTCTTGGCCAAGTTGCTTCCCAGGTTTGCCATTGTGTTTTTCAGAGCCAAAATGCACTAATTCTGCAGTGTAGATGCAGTCTTCCTTTAAAGCTCAGACCACAACCCAGAGCAGAATGTCCACACAACTGTCTTAGATGTCACCAGCCACCTTTGAGTCTGAGTTATCCCATTTGTAAAGTACAGTGTGTGTGGTCTTGACAATCTTGTCTTGGTCTTAACAAATCAAAACCCATTTGATTTCCTTGCATCTCCGAATGGAGATGAAATCTGTTAGGACCCGTTTGTGGAGACAGATCACATCATCGCATCTCTACAAAGCAGGAAAAGGAGTATAGGGAGCCATCTGGCTTTGCCATCCAGCTGATGAATTCAAGGGAGCCTTCTCTTTTTTCTTTGAACTCATGTAAACTTTACAAACAAACAAACAAGCTAGCTTCATTTATATACCGCTTCATACCGCCTAAGCAGTGTCTAAGTGGTTTACAACTGTAAGCTAATTTGCCCCCAACAATCTGGGTACTCATTTTAGCAACCTCAGAAGGATGCAAGCCTGAGTCAAGCTTGAGCCCTTTTGCTGGTCTTGAACTTGCAACCTTGTGGTTCTGAGCGAGTAGCTGCAGTACAGGCAATTAACCACTGCGCCACCAGGGCTCCTTTAGAGTTCCTCCAGGTCTAGAGGCATGCACATCTGCACAAGAGGGGAGGCAAAACGTGTCTTTTGGCTACACAATGAACAGCATGCCCAGCCTGAAGAGGAAGGAATGGCAACACTGATGGTGATAACTAGCTATGGAGATGTCCTAATACAGGGATGAGAATTATGTAACTGTGGGGGATCTTTGTAGATGCTGGATCCCTCCTGGAATCTACCAATGAAAAAATAATTCAACATCCCCCTGCATGGCTTGTCCTGGAAGCTTCTAAGGGCAGGAATCTTCCTTCTAAACAAAGGCAGTGGCATCACTAGCATTGGTGTCACCCTAGTGGAGCTCATGTTGCCACAACCAGGTTTGGAACCACCAGGCCAGTGGTCCCTCAGGAGTAGATTGGGCCACTATGGAAGAAAAAGACTGGTCTACTTGCCACTGATGGCTGATGGACCAGGCCACCCAAAGGGACTGTCTTTTATTTTGGTCTACCTGCCTTCTTCACAAATCCTGAAGGGGTCGAGGCACCATTCAGCGAGAGGAGAGGCCTTGAGGAGTTTGCCACGGTGTGCTGATAGCATCCTATCAACCATCTTCCTTGCCATGTCTGGGAAATGGACCAAGTCCTTCCCAGGACCTTCAGTCTCCAGGAGTTCCAGTCTACCCATGGAAAAGCGCAGGGGTACACTCCACACTGGAAGGCAGACACCCTCCTCTGAAGTGTCACCCAATGCAGGCCGCACCAAGCTAGAATTGTCCCTGACAAAGGTGAAATCTTTGTCCCCTGCTCCCCTATTTATCCAGATTGGTACAGCCCCTTGAAGATCCTGGGATCTTGCCTGCCCCTAAATCAGAAAAAGGACTGGGACCAGAAGAACCATTGTTCACTTGCACAGCATCTATGGCACCCTGTCATTCATCGAAGCTGCAAACCATCTGCCTATGTCATCTTATGGGTTGAGCAGTACAGGGAACCGCTTTGGGGGCCTTTTAGGAGCTGAGAGGGAGACAGAGAAGTGAATCCCCAGGAAGATTTGTGCATCCGCAGCTTGGGGGTGCTCCTGGATTTGTCGCTTCAACTGTCTTCTCAGATTGATGCGACAGCCAGGAGTGCCTGCTATCAGCTTCGGCTGATACGCCAGTTGTGTCCCTACCTGGAGCAGCGGGACCTAGAAACGGTCGTACATGCTCTAGTAACCTCTTGCCATGATTTCTGCAATGCGCTCTACATGGGGCAACCTTTGTGCCACGTCCGGAAGCTCCAACTGATACAAATCATGGCAGCCAGACTGGTCGCTGGAAAATCCAAGTTCGACCATATTACATCTATTTTAAAATCATTACATTGTCTGCCTATTACCTTCCGGGCACAGTACAAGGTGTTGGTTATCACCTATAAAGCCCTACATGGCCTGGGTCCAGTCTACTTGAAGGAACACCTCCTCCCATACAATCCTTCCCGTACACTGTGATCCTCCGGGAAAAACCTTTTACAATGTAGAAAGACCAGACTGGATGTGACCTCCTGGAGGTCCTTCTCTGTCACCACTCCAAAAGCTTGGAATGACCTTCTGGAAGAGATTCGCCAATTATCCTCACTCGAGGCTTTTAAAAAGGCGACAAAAACCTTTCTCTTCCGGCAGGCCTTCCCCGATTGATAATGTCCAGAACCAATTGAATCCTCCTCCTTTTATTGTTTTTCTTATGTGTGATTTGTTTTTAACTTTGATGTATTGTTTGTATTTTTTAAACTTTTTTTTTTACTGTTTAATTTTATAGTTGGGAGGGAGGATTGGGTCGGGGTTTTGTGGGGCTTGTTGTTTTTATTGTTGTATATTGTATTTGTTGTTACCGGCCTCGATCCTCGATCGGAAGAGGCGGGATATTATTATTATTATTATCATCATCATCATCATCATCATCATCATCATCATCATCATCATCTCTGTGGGAGTGTGTACGAGACAGAGCGCAAGAAAGAGAGAGAGAGGAGTCCAGTGGTGTGGCTAGTGCCAGAGCTTGGAAACTTATTTATTAAAAGTAATTCATGCCTGGGTTTTTCAATCACGTTTGAAAGTAGTTATTCAGGATTACAACGTTTCAAAAAGCAACTTGTTCCATTATTCACTGTGGGTATTACCTTGTAGTAAGAAACAGTTGCTTTTGCTATTGACAGAAACCTTGAGAAGTTCCGTTCAAGTCATCTCTTTAAAAAATGCCCTTCAAAACTAACTTTACAAAGCAAGCAGAAAACATTTCTCGCCGAGGTGGTCAAAGTGAAGCCCTCCAGATGGCGATGAGACTGCAGCTCCCAGCATTCCTCATCGTTGGTGCCACTGGCCAGGGCTGATGGGAGTTACAGTCCAAGCCCATCTGGAGGTCTGTGCTTTGTGCATACCTATGTTACACATCTTCATTTCTGCTTATTACACTACTTTTGAAATGCAACTACCCTCAGTACCAAGAACAGGTAACATATTGCCACTAACGCATGACTTGTAACCCATGAATTCCATGCTCTGTTTTTAATTTCATAATGCATGATGACGTACAGGCAGTTTTGAAAGAAAACCCAATAAAACAAGAGATGGCGAAAGAAATAAGAGGAATACCTTTTACAAATGTTACTGTCTGCCGTCTCCCCCCTCCCACCCCCATGAAACCACAGTAAGATTGTCTATACATATTACACATATCTACAGATTATCTACATACTTTGCAGAGCCAACTCTTTGGTTGAGTTTCATTTTTCTCTTTCTTTACACTGCAACTATCAATGACAAACAACAACAACAAGAAGAAGAACAAGAATGCCATGAACTGCATAACTGGTTGGGGGAAAGAAAAAGAAATAATTCAGAATAAATATGCCAACATCACATTAGGTAAGACCAAAAGCTTTGGCACTAATCCACGTAACGGAAATGAAAATCCATCTGACAATGGCAAAGCAAAAGGGTGCACCAGAAAGAGCATTTCTTTTCTTTTCTTCTGAGCCAGCGAGCACTGTCCGCGGGTGCATCTGTACTGTAGAAATTGTGCAGTTTTGACACCACATTAAATGTTGTCACTCTGTCCTATGGAATTCTGGGATTTGTAGTCTCACAAGGTCTTGAGTCTTCTCTGCCAAAGAGGGCCAGTGCTTCACAAAACGACAAACCCCAGAATTCTGTAGGAAAGAACTATAGTGGTTAAAGTGGTGTCAGACTGCATTATTTCTACCATGCAAATGCACCCCACAAGGCAATGTACGCCACCCTTCTTCAGAATGGTAACTTGACAATCTAGTTAGACGACGATAAGAACTGACAACTCCACTGCAAATATCAAAACAATTCTTTAAAATGTATATTTCCCACCCACTCACCCTTGCAAAAAAGTTAGCATGGATCCAGGCTTCTTGTACGGTTTGAGATTTTGGGTTTTTTTTTTGCCAAATAATTTCAAATAATAGATTGAAAGCACCTCGGCTTTTGCATGCACTTCTGCAGAACACTGCCAAGCCTTTTGGGAAGCAGCGAGATCATTGCTGAACTCACCCTGCCAGATATTACCCTGCAGTAGTAACAGTGAATATGGAGATAGGGAGGGAATAGGGGATGGTCTTGAAAGTCAGGGAGAATTAAGAAAGAAATCACACCCAAAGCCAGGGTATGTTTAGGCTACATGTACATCATGATAGCAACTATAGCTGCCATTAACAAAAATTGACAATGAACACACTGCTTTTAAGTTGCAGCTGGATAAGCCTGTATCATGGTTGCTTTGATCTTGGACAGGGCTGAGGAACCTTTCGCTCACCAGATGTTTAAAACTACATGTCCCACAGTCTCTTTTAGGCCAATTTGAAGAACAACCCTTTAATGAGTGCTGAGAGCAACATCAACAAGTTTTGTGTTGTTGTATTTTTTAAACCCCAGGATTCTGTATTTTTAAAAGAAAAAATGAGTACTGGTTTTCGAGAGTGTTCTAAGTGCTGGCTGGGGTTTCCAGAAGTTCATGCGCAAAACATTTGGAGACCAAAAGTGCCTCAACTCTGATCTAGCAAAGTCCTTTTGTGGCTGGGGGCTGAACTTCATCACCTATCCCAGTGGTCCCCAAACTCTGCTCTTTAAGGGATTTTGGACTTCAGCTCCCAGAATCCCAGACTATTGGCCAACATGGCCATCTGTCGGGGATGCTTTGATTGAGAGTTCCTGCATGGCTGGGGGTTGGACTGGGTGGCCCTTGTGGCCTCTTCCAACTCTACAATTCTGTGATTCTATGGTTCTATCTGAAGTCCAATATCTATTAAAGGTTTGGGGACCACTGAAGGTTGGGATAGGGATAGATTGGGATAGGATGAGAACATTTGTCCTGAGTACATAGGAGCTCTGGTGCCTCAACAAAACTACAATCCCCAGAATTCCATAGCATTGAGCCATGGCAGTGTCAAACCAGATTATTTCTGCAGTGCAGATCCAGCCAGTGTCCCAGAAACCCCAATATCTATTGATCTTTTTTTACCAAGGAGTGGGCTGCCCCAGGAGGAGATCAAACCTCAGAGCCCCCTTCTCCTAGATGATGCAGAAAGGTCCACATTGTTTGCCACCTTCTCCCATGGCAGAACTCTGCTCTCCAGAGATACTAAAATGGTCTGGATTGAAGGCATGACATGGTGGCTCACAGGGAGTTTTGAATCTGCAGGATTAAAGCAGGCAATTACAGTTGGGGAGGAAGGTGCAGCCAGCGTAATAATCCCCTTCCCATTCCTTGGAGTTTATCAGACAAGGGAAATTGGAAGTATAATCCAATGGCAACCCAAAGCAATCATGGGGTTTAACGTTATTGCATGATAGACTACCACACAAAATTTTGGGCAATGGAAAATCAGTCTGAATGCAATCATAGGGTTTCAAGTTATTGCGTGATAGATTACCACACACAATTTCGGGCAATGGCAAACTATTTTTGGGCAATGGGAAGTCAGTTAGAATGCAATTTGAATTCACATAAATTCGCTGAACTAGCAAGTTCACATGAATGCGTTCTGGTCCCACTTTCTTTTCATTCAAAATTAAGAGAAATTCTCCCGTGTGATAAACTCCCTTGTTAGAGGAGAAAAGTAAACATTCATTCCTGCCATGGGTGCATCTATACTATAGAAATAATGGAGAAATAATTTAGCCCTCTCTGTCAAAGAGGGCTGGTAACTCGCAAAACTATGAATGACAAATCCTAGGATTCTGTGGAATGGAGCTGTGGCCGTCGTGTCAAACAGCATGGTTTCTACAGTACAGATCAGAGTGGCCCATTGTCCTGATCACAAAGGAGGGCAAAGCATTGCAAAATGGAGGGTATTCAAAAAAATGGAGGGCATGCCCAAATAAAATCTAAAAACACTCACATAAATGGAAACCCATGCTTCTTAGGCATGCTCAAAATGGAGGGAAATTTGAAATTCCTCCTGGGCAGAAGGTTGAAATGTAAGACATGTTCTGGAAAAAGAGGACATCTGGTCACCCTGGTATAGATGAAGTCTGAGTCCAGTGCCCTGTTTTTCACAGTAGCCAGCCCAAAGGCTTCAGAGAAGTCCTGAGGCCATGCTTTAACAGATCTCTCATACTGTTGTCACAGAGGTTCCCAAACTCTGGTCCTCCAGAAGCCTCAGCCATCTTGGCTAATGGTCTGAGATTCTTTGAACCAACATCCAAAACCCTGGAAAGGCCAGAGGTTGGGAATCACCATTGTGATGGATTTTAATTTCACGACTGAAATTAACATGCACTTCTTTTTTAAAAAAAGACTCCACTGTCTAGGGGTAGGGCTTTATTCCCTCCATTCTTCAGGTTTTATTATTAATTACTTAATACCCCAGCTTCCCCCGCAATGCAGAACCCAAGGATTTTCTCGATTAGTTTGTATCCCCTGAAACTCCTCTGGCAGCTGCCTGTTCTTTGGAAAGTGACAATTTACAGCTGGCCATCATGCTGGGTATTTCCAGATGGAAAAGCAAGCATTTCTGCAGCAGGAGAAAACAATAATGCTCAGGGCAGAAGGAAAAAGCAAAGAGCTGGGGTTCTGGGGCCACTGCTGACTGTAGGCAATGGTCTTCATCTCTCAAGAAGGTCTGGTGTCATAAGGGCTGGCACCATGCCATGCCAGGAATGGACAATCCTTGCCCATTCCTGGGCCTGCTGCTCCTTTGCCTTCTCGGAACAAGTGTTTCGGGGCAGGGAGGAGCACGAGCTACACAAGTCTTAGCCTGTCTTTCTGAAAGCAGTACCACTTGGACCAAGAGGAAGGGGCTGGCTCAGAGAAGGCAGAGCACCTCTCCAAGGGATTGCCAACCCCTGAAATCGGCACCAGTGAGAAAATGCAAAGAAAAGCCAAACTGAAACGTAGGGAATTAACACATTAATAAAACACATGTAACTGGAACGTTTCCTCCTGACATACTAGCTTGCTGTAGGCAGGGATATTTTATATTTGTGCAATGGAAACATTCTGAAAGTGCAAGAGCCACATTGCCATTCCCCCACCCCTTTCAGTTTTGTTGCAGAAAATGTGCATTTAGGTGTAAGAATCATGTCACCGGCTTATTCAATCGCACACCCCTGAGGAGTATGCAAAGGGATCTTGTAGCACCTTTGAGACTTAACTGAAAGAAAGAAGCTGGGGGCATGAGCTTTCTTTCAATTTCTTTCTTTCCATTAGTCACAGAGGTGCAACAAGATCCCTTTGCATCCTGATTTTCCAGACTAATATGGCTATGGGGTGATACATAAATATGTAATGAGAAAGCATGCATGTTGCATCAGGTAAGGCAAGTGGTGGCTGTGTATTCTGGACTACACTGCCCACCTAGAGTATTCTGACTGGCATTGGCTCTCCAAGGTTGCAGGCAGAGAGGGGCCTTTCCCATCATTGATCTTTTGAACTCTTAGGGCCTTTGACCTGGAGAGACTGGTTCAAAGTTTCTAGGGAAGCTGGGGGAACGTCTACTCTACCACTAAGCTATGGCCTCTCTCTTATAAGCAACACAGTGACTGTACTGGTAGTGACAGATGAAGCAGGAGCTGGTGTCAGGCTGGCAGTAAAAGGGCAATCCCTGGCAAGGGTGGGTAAGGAAGGGCAGAGCAGGTTTTACAAAATGTATTGGCTCAAGGGGAGCACTAATGTGGTTACATTTTAGGCAACATTTCTTGCAAGGATATTTACTGGCAGCCAGCTCTATCAGCTTTATGGGAATTCCTTTAAAATGCAGCTTGGAGGACTAATTCTCAGCTGAACAATTTATCAAGGTTTCAGTGGATGTACAGTAGAAACTTAGAATACCCGATGACACCTCCTAAGGTGCTTTGGCATGGAAGACCTGAAGCCCAGGGTGGTCACTAACACTCAGGTCTAACACTCAGGTCTAACCGGCCACCAAATAGGTTTGAACTTGTTATTCCCTGTTTTTTTGTTACAGCCATTGTTGATTTATTTTTATTTCTATTTTTATTATTTTAAGGTATGTTTTAATCTGCAGACTGTTTAATTGTATTGGGGGGGGTATTGGGATTTGAGATTGAATATTTTAACCTGTAAGCCGCCCCGGTTGCATTCCGTGGAGAGGCGGGATATAAATAAATTTTATTATACTGTAATTATGATTATTAATCTGGACTGCTGAAATAATGCAGATTGGCACTGCTTTAACTGCCACCACTCAATGCTATGGACTTCTGGGATTTGTAGTTTTGTGAGTCATTTCACCTTCCCTGTCAGAGAGCTCTGGTGCCACCACAACAAATGACAAACCCCAAGATTCCACAGCTTGGAGCCATGGCAGGTAAAAGTGGTGTCAACCTGAATAATTTCCACAGTGCAGATTAGACCCTAGTCCCTCCAGGTTCGGTTATATCAGCCTTGCTGTTTGCTGCTGAATACAAACAATGCCCTAACCCTGTACAAAAGAAATAAATTAAATACTTGCTGTTTCAAAACTTGCAACACAACATACGTACATAGATCTGCACTCTTTCTAGGAAGATTTATAGAAGAGACTCAATCTTTGAAAGATCACTTAAATTTGCATTCAGTGAAAACATCATGCTGCTGGAAGGGTAAGCATTTATGGGACACCTCCTTCTGGGAGTTTCAGCCCTTCCACCTGGCCTTCCCTGTCTAGTTTGGAACCAGAGTCCCAGTGCAACAGACCATTGTTTGACTGGACTGAGACAAAAAGGGTACCTTTTGAAAATAAGAGACCTGGTGAAAGAAGACAAATAGATGCCACTAGACCACTGATGAAACTGTGCAAAGAGGAAAAGACAGGGAGAAAATTCCAGATGCTGAAGAAAGCTGTTTATTTCATGTCCGACATGCTTGGGATGTATTCCTTCTGCAGGGACACTCCAGCAGCAACATGGAGGAAAGACTCCAAATAACTTGTACAGTTGCTGAAAACATCACTTGGAGTGTTCCCTGCCTCTAGCTCTCTTTTTGACCATGTCAGAAAAATACAGCTGTGGTAGCACTCTTGTGCTACACAGACTGTACACACCATGGCCATGGCTGATGCGCAACCAACTTGTAGGTTGCACAGGCCTTTGTGCATCAGCACTCTTGCCAATGTTAAGAATAAATGTTTACTATCATCTTATACTAGGCCAGATGGATCTCTCTACTTCACCCAGAATTATCTGTTGGCAGCACCTCTGAGGCCCTCCAGTAGGAATCTTTTCCATCACCTGCCAGCCTAACTGGAAAAGCCTGCCATGAGCATTTGCCCTATTGCTGCATTGCAAGCCCTCTTCTAAATAGAAAAGAGCTGTATCCAGGTTACATTGGTACATACCAGGTCCATCTCACCTACTACTTACTATTGAGGCTGACTGGCAGCAGCTCTCCAGGTTTTCAGGTTTTTCCTATCACCTGCTACCTGCTTTCTTAAAAATGGTAGATGCTGGGATGGCACCTGGGATTTTCTACATGCAATACATATGCTTCACAGCCCCTTTCCACTGTACAAATCATTTTAGATTTGAGGTGGTAATTGTGCAGCCTTCCAGTTTGGTTGGCCTACAATTCCCATTAGTCTTAGGCAGCTTGGCCAGTGGTAAGGAACCATAGGTGTTGGATTCCAATAACATCTGGAGGGACACATCCTCCCTCTCTGGTTTACACCACTACAGACAGCCTTAGATTGGCTTTAGCCAAAAATAAATTATACTGTCTCAATGCTTTGCTTTCAATTTGCAGTCCCCCATTGACAGGATGGCCTGACCTGCCTATTTCATGGCAGTACTATAAGCAGCAGCATTCATCAAGCATTCTGAAGAAGTAAAGAACTGCATAGGTGCTAAAAGGTTGCTATGATGACAGCTGCAAGGGAATAATGCAACATATGGCTTCATTTATAAAGCAAAGAAAAAGTCCAGCTGCCAATCACTGTGTCCAGGGAAGAGTGGGGAGAAGAGAATGGCATTGTTCAGATATGGTAGCAGGTGGAGCAGAACACTTCAGCGGAAGCTCCAGGCTCCATCCATCATATACGCCAGGTCTGCCAAATCAAATGGGCTGATCATTTCATCCTCTGGGATGAATCTGATGGTGCGAGTGGGGATGGGGTACAGGAGGAGGAGCAGGAGAAAAGTGGTGTGAGAAAGGAAGGAAACAGGGAGGGTTGGGGGCAAGTTCTTTGGACAAAATAGTGCTCTCCAAAAACGTATGCTACTGAGCAATTCAAACCATGCAGAAAGCCAGTCATAGCTCAAGGACCTTGTTTCCGAGACGTTATCTTGGTCCATAGTCATAACTGGTAGGCGCACTTGCAGTGGAATACATGTTGGCAGCTGCAGCCGCTGCAGCCGCTGCAGCCGCCGCCGCTGGATTCATGTGGTGGTGGTGGTGGTGGTGGTAACTGTGTCCCCGGATGCTGGGCAAAGGATAGGGCGCTGGTCTGCTCTTTGCTCCCAGGTAATGGTCGTAGGCTGAGACTGGGTGCTTGTAGGGATGGTGGTGAAGGGGTTCCGAAGCAGAGGGCTCCAGCCGCAGTTCGTGATGTGGGGGGCTGGGCCGGCTTCCCACTGGACTAGTGAGTGGGACCAGGCCTCCTCCACCCGGCACAGGGAGCGCTGGGCTTAAGACCCTTGACATGAGCTGCTGGTGAGCAGGATCGGCATGGAGAGGTGTCCCACCGGCTGCTTCCCGCTCATATTCCCTCCGACTTTCTGCTGCATCTGCAAGGCATGCCAAAGGAGGAGGAAGAGGAGAAGGAGGAGAAGACGCAAGAATCAGTCAGTTATCAGGGAGTTCCGCAAATCCAGCATCTGGACAGAGATAGGGAGCTCAAAAGAAAGCCAGGTTGCTCAATGCTGTACATTGGCTTTGTCCTCTGTGGTGTAACTTTAATCTACGACAGATGCAGGTGGCTTTTAGACTAACAGTCCCACAGTGCCACAGCACCTATGGCCTGTAGCTACGCTGAATGGAAGAATCTGGGAACTGTAGTCCAAACAAGAAAGTTTTCAGAGCTGATGCAGCTAGTTCTAAAATCTGAGGACAGAGATACCCAGTTTTGCCTGTCTCATCAGACAAGCCCATGAAATAAAAATGTGTGACTTGTTCATTAATTTGGCTTCTGTTTTCCTTTACTGCAGGGATGGGAAGATTTCTTGCCTTTAGATTCTGTTGCTGTTACTGTTTTAACTAGAATCCTGAGATCCACCAGTCAGAGCCAGATACAGAAGGGTTACACTTGAATTAAAGATTTCTGAACCTGGAAATTTGTTGTGAGTACTAGGTTTCCCTGTTCCCTCTGAGCTTAACTACAATGAGTACAAAGGTAGTCAAAGGCAAAAGTAGCTTCTCTAACAACAGTATGTTTTTGTGAGCTCTCTCATTAGTAATACACAGTATCTGAGGGGTGGCTTGGTCTTGAACAGGCAAATGTGGTCCATTAGATTTACAAAAGCCCTCTTCCTTTGGGAGAAGAAAAATGCTTGAAAAGGTTAGTTGATCTGATTCAATACTGGGCCCTGTGAATCTGGATTCTTCTTGGGAATGAGGCTATAGGCACTGCTTGCATTTCAAAAGTTACCACTGTGGAATTGTTAAAAGCATTCTGAGTCACCCTGAAGGTTCAGCCTTTCTCCAGCACTAAAATCATAGAGTTAGAAGAGATCCTAAGGGCCATCCAGTCCAACCCCATGCCATGCAGGAACTCTCAATCAAAGTATCACCAACAGAAATTCATAGCAAGAGGAAAATGCTGCCTTTCCATTTTACATGAGGGTGGTTTAATTGTCCATCTTATCCTGTTTGTAGAGACGGGGTCAAGTGTGCTGTTAGCTGATAGTAGAGTCTAGGGCTAGAATTCAGTACAAGACTTATGGGTGTGAGAAATAGAACTGAACAATTTTGCAACATCCGCACTCAGCAAGGGGCTGCCATGACATTACAATGTAGCAGAGCCAACAAAGTCACTACTGTGCATTGGGACCAATGCACAACAAGTGCCAATGTGCATCAGGTGCTCCCAATGTCCACCTGGACAACAGCCAGGGATGGCCAATGTGCACCGGTACAGCCCAATGCATATTGGAAAACTCTTGCCAGTACCATGATACACGTCTGCAAAATTCACTAGAATGGTTCCTTAGGGCCTCGGCTAGTATGCATAAAGTTATGCAAGTAGAGTGTGATACAGATGTAGGAGTATTAGCATCAATGTCACTTCCCATTCCCTCTCCTTTTTCTAGGAGTCAATAAAGTTTACTGCCCTTTGTTCTCTGTCCTCTTCCTCTCTTTGGTCTCTCCAAGCATGGACGCAAAACCAGGCTGTGCTACTAAACATGTTTTTCTTCTTACATACAAGAGTCAGCTCTAGGGATTCTTCTACCAAGTATAGTTTTCTCTACTGATTAGTTACTTTGTAGAACCTAGATGTAGCAATAAAGTAAGTTTCTTTTTACCTACCAGTGTATCCTGTTTATTTACCAGAAGCTCAGATTTAGTTGTTTTTACCTGTGGAGTTCCAGCTGTGGTTCCAAAATTATGGAATAGCCTACCGGAAGAGATCCATCTCATCAATACCTTAGAGGCCTTTAAGAAACAGATCTCTTCTGGCAGGCTCCATCAGACTCCATATAAAAGCTTGTGATGATGTTCACTCTCGCCTATGATTATTGGCTACTGATGAACTGTTTTTTAGAGAACTAATAGAAATGTGGTGAATTCAGTATTAGTGTTTTATCAATTGTATTTGTATTATTGTATTATTTTATTGATGTAATCCTGCCTCGATCCTTGGGAGAGGCGGGAAATATAAATAAA
>NC_056531.1:10708619-10719497 GCF_019175285.1 Sceloporus undulatus
CATCATCATCATCATCATCATCATCATCATCATCATCATCATCATCATCATTATTACATGCTATTTGCTGCTGCTGCTAAACTTTCTTAACCACAAATAACCAAAACCATAATCGATTTTCTAACAACAGAATCACAGCCTATATTTCTTAGCTTTTCAGAAAGGGGTGCTCCTTGGAAACACTTCAGTTACTTCAAAATGTAGTCAACCAGTTCATCTACTTCTTCTGCTGAGTGGGGCCCTGGATTTCTGCCCCAAAGTCCTGTTCTAATGGAGGGGGGAAGAGGATTCTGAACCAAGAAAATGCAGTTACTGTGTGAAAGGATTAAAGGAGGTGGTTGTTTTTTCTTTTTCTTTTTTGCCTGCTCTAAGCTCAGCGTAAACCTTTTAGAAATGCCTTCTGCGCACACACACACACACCCCACCTATAGAGACCACTCAGTTCAATGTCTCCCTGTTTTTAAACAAAAGCAAAACAAAAGGAGAGCCTTTTTTGTTGTTGCTTCTTCGTGCAATGATATTATGTTAACAGAGACAAGGAGAGGAATGCCAGCAATCGCAGCCTTTTGCTTTCTTTCCTAAATGAAGTGTTTAACATTGTGTTCGGCAGAAATCTGTGCTCCTGGGACGAGACATTCTGACTGTGATAAATAGAACTGAGTTGAGTGACAAGTTTGCACACGCTTGAAATTTTTGCAATTGTATAACACTAAACAAATAGAGACTTCTTTTTATTTTAAATAGGCCTGGAGTGTGCTGGGGAAGAGGGCCCCCAGCTTTCTCTGTGCAACTGTTTACTCTGTGTAATGGAAATGGAATCAATGAAAGATTCCTAATGGGTAACTTGGGGAGGGGGTTCAGCAGGTTAAAACTACCTATTGAACGTCATGTTTTTGTTGATGTGGTTTTAAAAACGTGTTTGTCAGGGTTTTTAAAAAAGGCAGTATGTGCTAAACCTTCTATTTGTATGAATGTTAGTGTACCTTGACCACAGAAAACCCAAAACAGTTAAAAGAAAAGGGAAGCGAGGGAGAAAAAAGTATTTAGTTGGAAATCAGTATTACGTTCACGAGAAGCAAATACATTAGTAATAAAGCAAATGTTTTATGTTACTCTCTCATTTGGGACATTTCATTGATTAGAATTTCTTTTTAAGGTTTTAATCCTAGCTGAACATTTCAAAATGCAAGCGTCTGCACATTTAAATATAAATTACAAGATTATCGCTGTGATAGAGGCTATTACACACTGTAAAGGTAGCACTTAGCAATAGCACTTTACCTTTATATACTGCTTCTCTAAGAAGTTTACAGTGTGTTAGCCAATTACAATGTTAGCCGAAGGTAAACCATTACCAGGGTGGGAAAAGTTACTTTTTGAACAACAACTCCCAGAATCCCTCAGCCAGCATAGCCAGCGATTCACCGTTTGCTGTTGTTGTCTGCCTCCATGTTGCTTCTGACATACGGAAACCCTATGGCAACCGTATCATGGGTTTTCTTGGCAAGATTTGTTTGGAGGTTTGCCTTTGCCTTCCTCTGACTATAGATTAAACATACAACTTTTCCCTGGCTTTACGACTCTGGTCTGACACAGGAACAAATAAGTGGAAAGAGTCTGAGAATGAATACTTATGGAAAAACAGGATCATCATTTGAGACTTTCAAAAGAACAAGGTAAATTAGAAATCTGAAACTTAGAGTACAATCCAAAGAATACCTATTTCTGAGCAAACCCCACTGAGAATAAATGGAATTAAATCTGAGGACTGGGATGCACAGCTCCAGCCTTTACATACTTGGAAGTAGGTCCCACTGAACACATGAGAACCAACTTCTCTGTAAGCACTCATAAGACTAGGCTACAAATTATTATATGCAGAGGGTTCTCAATTCAACAAATACTTTATGAGTTGCCTATTGACTTATAGTGGCCCCGTTGATTTCCTAGGGGTTTCTTAGGCAAAAAGAAGTGGTTTGCCATTTCGTTCATCTGAAATATAGCCTACAACTCATTTATAAAGTTTGCAAGTAAGTGTTTGGAATGGGTCTGCATTTCAGTAAATGCCTTGAAGAATAAACAGAGTGACCTGCAGGAACAAAGCAAGGAAGATACATCTTCCAACTTCCAAATCCCTACTAGACTCTTTTCCCTTTGTGAATGAGATGTTTCTTCTTGTAAGCCTATAAACCAGACTGGCAAATATCCAGGCACTGTGTCTCAACTAGTTAGCAAATCTAACTATTAATCACACTTAATTTCCAGTTCCTATGCGTCACGCCACTAAAAGCCAAGTGAACATTTAAAGTGTTGGGTGCAGGGTGAATTCTCTAACAGAGGGTTGCCCCTGATTCTAAAGTCTCACAGCGTACAGTAAAGAACTAGCATGGTTATTCTGGCAGATGTTCTTGTAAGGCAAGTGAAGCCACCATGACCAGTTTAGTCTTTAAGGTGCCTGAAGGACCCTTGGGGATGGGATTTGTTGTTAAACCTGACTGTGTAAGGGGAAAACAAACTGCTACTCTGAAATGTGTTGCCATATCACAGCATGAGAACTTGTGACCTGTACTTATCAAAGTGGTGAACTGGAAAGATCCAGGTGCAGGTTCTCACAAAACCATGGAATTCACTGGGCATCCACACAACAGAAGTAATCCAGTTAGACACCACTTTAACTGCCATGGCTCGATGCTATGGAATTGTAGGAATTGTCATTTGTTGTGGCACCAGAGCTCTCTGAGAAGAGAAGGCTAACTGTCTCACAAAACTACTTGTCCCAGAATTTCACAGCATTGAGCCACAGTGGTGTCAAACTGGATTATTTCTGCAGTGTAGATGCAGCCTAAAACTGGGGTTTGGTCAGGAGATTACATTAAAAGCCTTGGCAAGTATTTCTTTTTGCTAGGTAAACACCAGTTACTTTTTGATGCAGAATCATGGTGGTGGGTGTTGGTGGAGGAATATTCACCTTGAGTTGATGTCTGTCTCTTTGAAGTCCTTATATGTGGTAGTAGCCCTGGGATTATCTTGTGGTCACTAGAGGTTGCCCAACAGCAATGGGTGGTGGGGAGATCCTACTCTTTGGGCAGATGGGGCATCACCTACTTAAGCCCCCAAGCTCTTCCCAACCAGTGGAAGGGTAATAGGTAGACCTTGAAAGGGAAGAAGCTGGCAAGCAAACTAGACGTAATTAGCTCCAACTCTGGTAGTCCCTTGGCTTTGCCTCTGGTGACCCAACCCTCTGCCCTACTTGCTTTGTGGGTCTGAGCTGCCACTGACTACAATCCCAACAAGAAGCAATTGCAAACAAGGCTAGATGTGGTTGTGGGGAAGAAAGAGAGTCACTTTACTATTCATGCTGAATGCTGCTCCTTCTTAAGCAGTAGAGAGAATCGTGGAAAGGGGAGAGAAAAGCTGGCAGACGACTGCCCAAAAGCTATGGAGAAAGCTACACAGCAAAGGGGGACATGCTAAGAAGAAGTCATTGGAATTCCAGGGTGGTTGGGAAAAGCTCTTTCTCCCTCTATCCCATAATGAACAGGGGCTCTCTGGTCTGATGGGAAGATGAGAGAAAGTCCAGTTTCAAACTGTACCATAAGTAGAGAAATGGAGCTTCAAGAGGCACACAGGCAGGGGAAACTCTTGCAATTAATTTGTTCAAGCAACATAACAATTTACCTCTCCTTATGCTCAGCCTGGATATTTGTAAATAGACAGAATAATTACACAACTCCGATAAGTCCTTAGACACCTCCTTCCAAAAGGGAACCAAATCTGAATAAGCACCACAGCCATGGCAC
Source organism: Sceloporus undulatus (assembly GCF_019175285.1). Classification (NCBI taxonomy): domain Eukaryota; kingdom Metazoa; phylum Chordata; class Lepidosauria; order Squamata; family Phrynosomatidae; genus Sceloporus; species Sceloporus undulatus. The sequence continues at coordinate 10,712,420 of NC_056531.1, forward strand.
CTCTCACTACTCTGAGGTGTGTGTATGTAGTCCACAAATGTATGAATATCTGGATTTTCTACTCAAAACCAAGATAAATCCTCACATTTTTCTCTCTGGATTAAAGCCCTGAGGTGATGAAAAGGCCCAGATTCAGCCCGAGTCATACTGTATATCATTTGGACAGCTCACTGTGAAAACTAGGTGAGACAGTTTTATTTGGCCCATGTAGACAGGCCCAATGAAAGGGGAATGGAATTTATCCTCACCTTAGAACTATTTGCAAGTAAGCAACATTAATACTGACCTGCCTGCCAATATTGAGTGCCCCCCAAAACAATGCTGGCATCCCTGGAGTTGCTAACATTTTGTTTTGCATGTCTGTCTTGGAAACTCACCTTTCTCGGTTCCATTCTGATGCACTGGGGAAGACACAGGATTTCTGGATCTGGCAAAAGCACTCATGAGAGGGAGGGCCCCAGGTCGGTGATTTCTGGGCCTAATATGGGAGGGAAAAGAAGAATGGGGTTGCCTTGCATTATAAGAAGGGTTAATGCTTTTAAAACTCAAGATGTAAGTAAGTCTTCCTAAATCTGACACCTTTCAAATGGCTGTCACTTCCACTAAGATGGCCAAGCTGCCCAGTGGTGATGGACGTTGTAGTCTAACATATCTAGAGAGGCTGGGCTGCAGGAGTCTTTGCTGAATAATGTATATGTAGAAATAGTAATTCTGTCTAGAATCCAACCCAACTGATATTTCCAAAGACAAAGTCTAAAGCTTATATTAAAAAGGCCCAGATTTTGTGTAGAACCATCCTTTCAGTGAAAGTAATTTGGGAAAGAAGGTTGGCCCGCCTTTCCTAGCACTGTAATCCTGTTCCAGTTGGGAGGGAAGTAACTGCATTTGGTTATTCACAATAAGTTTGAAAGACTCTTGAAAGACACTTTAAATTAATTAATTGTATGAGTTCTATTCATTAATATATTAAAGTTTCACCCATTTAAAATACTGCTAGAGGTCTGATGGATCTCCTATCATTGCAGCCTATCTGGTCCCTAGAGACAGCTTCTTCTTGTATCAACTCTTACACCTGTTCCACACATCAAATCAGACCCTATTTTATCCTGTATCGGTGGAAGAAATGAGTACACCATGGCCAAGATCCTATGTTGCAGACCATAGAGTTCTGCTCACGTATCACCATGCAGAGCAGTTTAAAATTCTCAGGCAGAGAGCTCTAGAGCTTCACTAAACTACAGAGGGGTATTCTTCTCCCATGACAGTCACTCTGGAATATAGCATTATAACTGTGTAGTGTGAAAGGGCATCTGGTAGAGAAAAGGGAGCAAGAAAACTCAGCAGTCTTACCAGTCTTCTGGGTCACAGTCTCGGAATCCTTTAGCAAAAGGGTTGCTGGCAATCTTGAGCTGGGTGATCTGAAGAAAGAGGTTTGAAGAAGGGGAGCGACTTTAGAATAACTGAGGAACAATTACATCACACTAAACCAAAGGGTGAAATCTCTGGCCCTTAGGAGGCCATGTTACATCACTTTATCCTTTCTGAATTCTTCTGTAGCATGACCAGCTAGAAGTCAGTTTTCCCTGAGCCAATATTCTTCAGATTTGTCAAACTATACCTCCCGTGATACCGAGCCAGCATACCTTCAACAAAGGCTGTTGTAAATTATCACAGAAACTTATAAAGTCAGATTGTGCCTCTCCAGTATTTTGGAGTGACCCAGTACCCAATCTTTTACCTAAAATTCCTTATATTGGATATGGCAGGGATTGAATTTACTGCTGCAGAGGTGTGGTCTAAGGGTTAAAAAGTGTAAATATGGATGGCCAGTGTGTTTCCAGACTGCTACTTTTTCACGGGTTCATTTATAAATCCATTTCATTCTGTCCCATTAGTTTGCAAACATGTTGAAAATCTGCATGAAAGCTTTCATTAAAATACACATTTTGAAAAATAATTTGTCCCAAGATATATATTTATAAATGTCTCTTAATCTCAAAATATCAAATTTTCCAACACATTTTGATACTTGTTGCTGAGCCGAGAATTGTATCACAACAACACAGAAAAGTACAAAATCCAGAGGATAAAATATTTCCCAATCTACCCATTATCCTATGAAGTACAAAATAGGTTGGTTTGGACCAGAATGCAGAAGGATTGAATTCCTCAGAATTATGGCCACCTCCCTTGACTAAACTAGCTACTGGACCAGAAATGACAAGGAGGCGAACCTTAAAAAGTATTAAAGAAATGCATTCCTTGTATTTGTAGAAGTGCTTTTCTTCCCCCCCCCCCCCTCTTTTTTTTTCTTCTTCTTCTTCTTTTTGGTCTTGTTTTTATTTAGAGTGGCTTCATGCCAAGCGGCCTTTGCAGTACTGACACCAAATCTGTTTTGAAGTTTGCTATCATGCCACTAACATCTTCCCCCCCCCCCCTTTGGAATCCAACCATGTGGTTTCCCTCTCTGATCGCAAATGCTGAATTGTATTCTGTGTAACGCTAATTCACTGTACTGAGAGATTGAGATAGGCCCTGAGCTTTGGTCTGTCTGAGATGCAAATGCATTTGTAAGAAGATGTCACTTTATATGCCTCCCCTCTCCAACCATCACTAAGCAACTTTCCCCATGGCATCACCGCAGAGTAACCATGTATTTATTGAAATCACCAGGGAGAAAGGCAGGGTAATTCTCCCCCCCCCCCCCTTATATTTAAGCAAATCCATGGATAAAGTATGTGATTGTGAGTTTCCGGAATGGGTTGAAAAACAAACTTTAAGCCCCTTAGTGACAGTTCCAGCCTTAGAGGTCAAAGTGATAGAAAGCAGAAGAGAAGGCGCAGCTGTCCCAAGCCATCATGCCAATGCCCGTCTGGGAAGGCTTCAGAACCTCTTAAAGGCACAGCATCATGCTCTAATGACTGTTCTTTGCAAATCTTGAGCTAGTAATTGTGGAACTCCCTCATTGTTGGTCTTGGTTTTTTAAAAATTTATTCAGTTGAAACAGTGCAGACATCTGCAACACTTTTCTATTTAAGTAATAGCACTTTTTACCTTAGCAACATTTAACAAACATCTATCAGTTACTTTGTGGGCTACAAGTCCCTGAATTTTCCGGTTGGCCTTTCTGGGCTCTGAGAATTGCACTCCAAAAAACTAGCCTTTCCAAGCTATGCTCTCAGCAGAGCAGCCTTAAAGATGTGAGCTAGCAATATTCAGATCAGATTAATGGATGTGGTGATCCTATATGCTTCTACACATTTGATTAAACTGGGCTTACTCCCAGGTAAGGACTGAAGCCTAACTGTACATGTACAATCCTGTACATGTTAACACACTAGTGCTCCTCAGTATTTTTCTTCCATGTAAGTGTGTATTAGGTCTGCAGCCTATCTGTTAATGTGCAGCCTTGATTCTTCTGTAGCAAATGCTGCTCTTGAGGTTTATAACAAGGAGCAATGGTGATTCTGTGACAGTACCATGAGCAGCGTACCAATAGTGCAACCCAGGGCTGGGTTAAAGCAGGTTGAAACCCCCTGCTGTGTCAAGTTTAAGAGAAACCAGGGCATTACCAAAAAATGTATTACTTTTCACAATATGTGACGCTTACAATCCATGTAATGCTTGAAATGCAGTCCTTTTTGTATCTAGTAGCCCGACGTAGTCTACAAGTCAATAGGTGACTTGAAAGCACATACGCGCGCACACACACATTCTGAGGCTCTACACTGCAGCTCACATTACTCATGGGTAATCCCAGTACTGATACAATCCCATGTTTTGCCATATCACATGGACATATCTCTCAGTGCACCCCTTCCTGACTACCTATATATTCCCAACTATCCTCAGTGCTTTGCACATCATTATAGTTCTTTTGGGAAATCAATCTCATGTAGAAAAATAGGTAAAACTTGTGTTACTCATGACCAAACAACATGGGGAGGTAACTTCTTTTTTCCGTTAGGATGGAGAAATAATTTTAAAGGCATTCTCCAGTTTGAGAGGCGTTTAAAAAGGTTAAGGTGCTAGTTGGCTCATTATTGGGTTTAACAAAATAATAATGTTGGCTATAAGTCAATCAATTGTATATACCACTTCATTATTTATGACGACAAGAACGCTTTAAAAATCCCTTCATGCAAACTAATTCATTCTCTCTCTGTGTGTCACACACACACTTACACACACACAAAACAAAATGTATTAAATATGTTATGGAATACGTTACTACTCAGAAAAGCTCTCACCACCTTCACAGTATCAGGTTTTACAGAAATATGTTCTTATAGTTAATGGTAAAGCTCAGTGTAAACTGTTTTTAAGTAATATTTTGATTGCTAATACGTTATCTTTTCATAATTAAAAGGGGGGAAAAGGAACAAAATGTAATATATTTTTATATGATGCCATTCCAGTACAGTAAGATTTGATACACAGTCCAAGGGGCAACGTTGCCAGCTCAATGTGAGAGTGGTTTTTCTGACCAACCAGTTTTTGTCAATTGTACTTTCAAGGGGCATAGTGCTGCTATTTATGCTTTGTCAGACAGGAATGGAGGCTGAATTGTACAGAAGCCATGATGTCTCCCTGACTTCCAGGAATATTTTTTTTTTGCAGGATTTAAAAAAGAAAAAGAAAAATGGCAAACTGTACAGCTCTTGCCAGCTTCTTTTTTGGAGGAATAATACAGCAAGGCCTCCCAGGGTGATCAAATTCCTTCAGAAACCAAGCAACGGGTTTAGCAGACAAACTGCTAAAGAAGGACAGTTCCCTAGACAGTCTACAGAACTTGCACTGAAACGCAAAATGCTGAATGCAATATTACTCAGTGGGAGGAACTGTCAGCCATGCAGAAAAGGACGGCTGGAAGAGAAAGCAATGAGATGGATCTCACAACATCACATCGCCTTTTCTCATAGGAGCCTTCAACAGGTCAATCTGTGGGTTTGTCTAGTTTTAAAGAATAGTCTATTCTCAAACTTGTTGAATTATTATGGCTTCCAGAGCATTAAAAAGTTAGTTTGGACAACTCCCAATATTCCTGATCTAGCACGAAGTGGTCATCCTAGCTGAGGGATTCTGGGAGTTGTAATCCAAAAAAGTAACTTTTCTGGACTCTTTTGACTGCAGAGACTCTACGAATTTATTCAGAAGGAGGTTAGGCACAGCATGTGTCATGAAAACAACTTTTGAGCAAGCATACTGAATACTAAGTCCAGTTATTAGCCCCATTTGGAGTAGACCCATTGAATCAATCAAACTTGTTTAAGGCACTGTTTATGTAACTCTCAATGACTGAAGGGGTCTACTCTTGTTGGGACTAATACATGGATTTCATTTTTATCAGGCTTGTGGATGTGGGTTCTTAGTGGCTGATCTCATTAAAAGCACTGCTAACCTATATACATTTATGTTAAAATAGCATTTAAAAAACCAGGAAGTCACTCTTGTTGTGTAGAGTGAAGCAGGGAACCCCGCAAAATCAGCAGAGTTGGTCTACCACATTTCCATGACAGTGAAATGATACAAATTGGCCAAGAATGTAGATCAGCATTACATGACATGAATCCACATGTAGAGTTACACATGGATTGTGCTACATATTCCTTGTCATGAATGGCAACATTGCAGAACTGACATAATTTGCAACCAAATGAGCAATCAAATATGCATATGCATCTATGTGCAATCAATGTACAATGCATACCCTCATGTACAAGGGCACAGCATGTGCAGCACTGCTTCTGCAAACCTAAACTGGATGTAATATAATTCCCAGAATTACCAGACAGCATGGCTAGTAGCTGTTACCTGAGGGTGCTGTAGTCCAAAAAAGTTTGCTTTCCCAAGTTCTTCCTGCATAAGGGTAATCGGAATCACTTTTAAGCAATCTAGCTGAAACTACAGCATTCTGGCATACCTAACATGTGGATCTCACAGTGGGCTGTTGAGTGAAGACCATTTGACAGCCCGCTGTAAAGAATCTGCATAACACTGCAGACAAAACTGCTCACATCTGCTCCAACTTGGATGCAGCAATTTGTATAAGTCCAATGGATATAACTGTGGCCCCTACTTGTCTAGTGTTGCAGAAGACATTTCAGTTGGTGCAGCCTGAGGATGTGGACAAGATTCCTGGAGAGGTGAGAGTCATCACAATGGTACTGAATCATTGCCCTCCTTGCTCATAGAAGTGGCCAGAGAGGGACTGGCCAAGTGGAAAAGATCTTGTTTTGGCAAGACAGGGGTACATCACACTGAAAGAGGTGGTGGAAAAGACTTTACTGAAAAAGATGCCCCTGAACTCTACTGTACTGGATAATTACCAGCAGGTTTCCAGTATCTCACTCTTGGGCAAGGTGCTGTAGTACATGGTGACCTCCCAGCTTCTGGGGTTCCTGGAGGAAACAGTTTGTCTAGATCTATTGCAATCTGGTTTTAGGCTTGATTATGGAATAGAGACAGCTTTGACTGCCTTACTGGATTACCTAGTCCATGCCAGTTTGCTTCCAGGCACAATTCAAAATGGAACTGGAAAGGACAGGAATGGTTATGAGCTATAAAGCCCTCTATGGACCAGGTCCAAGCTATCTGGCAGACCATATCTCTCTTTATTAACCAGTCTGGGTTCTGAGATCCTCAGGAAAGGCTCTTCTTTCAGTCCCAGCACCATCGTAACCAGGGTTGGTGGGGACACAAGAGAGGGCCTTCTTGATGGCTGCCCCTAGACTTTGGAATTCCCTTCCCAGGGAGACCAGAATGGCCTCCTCTTTGCTGTCCTTCCACTGGCAGGCTAAGACCTTCCTGTTCAGATGGCTGTTTGGAACATAACGTTTTTAAAGTTTTCAACCTAATGGTGTTGTATTATTTAAACTGTATTATTTTAAAGTGTATGGTTTTTAATTTCTTTTATCTTTTTTAATCATATTCTGTTTTTAATCAACTGATCTGTTTTAATATTATAAGCTTAATTCCATTTTAATTGTCACTTTTGTAGGTTTTTAATTGTAGTGTTTTTAGACTGTAAGCCACTTTGAGTCCCAATTTTGGAGGAAAAGTGGGATACAAATAAATT
>NC_056531.1:10719507-10749743 GCF_019175285.1 Sceloporus undulatus
TAATAATAATAATAATAATAATAATAATAATAATAATAATAATAATAATATTCCAGGGGTTGGACAGGGAAGTGTATCACTGTTGGCTCTGCTGAACCTCTCAGTGGCTTTTGATTTCATTGACCATGGTGTCCTACTGGGCTGCCTCTCTGGGATGGGACTTAGAGGATCTGTTTTGCAATGGCTCCACTCCTTCCATGAGGGTCAAGCTCAGAAAGTTTTCAGCTGTTTCAGTGGCCAATAATCTGTGGCCAGACTATTGACCAGGACAGGCTACAAGGAACATTCAACTCCCCTGTTATAACTGCTTTAGTGTCTGCCACTCCATTTCTAGGCATAATTCAATGTGTTGGATGTGATCTTTAAATCCTAACATAGCTTGGGCCCAGAGCACCTGAAAGATTGTATTTCTCTATATAAGCCTGCCCAGGTTTTGAGATCTTCGGGGGAAGGCTGGGCAAGGTATAAAAGGGTAATATAGTCACTGTCTGTGCAGGGCAGATGTCTCACTAATAGGACACAAACAGGCTGATTGAAAAGTCTCTGATTTTGTTCTTTCCTTTCCAATTTTATACTGGATTACAATATACTGTCCTGGGGAGGTGGTAAGAAAAGTCTCTGATCATACTGGGAGCTGACAGAAAATATTCTTGGGTAAAAAAAACGTGTCTAGATCTCCGAAATAAAATTGGGAAGAACAGAAACAAAACCTGAGACCTTCTGGTCTTTTTATTAAGTGTGGATGAGCCCTAAGAAGACTTTCACAGTGCTACAAAAACTGCTGTTGACATCCCGTTTCTTTTATATTGGATAGATTATCTATTTGTAACACACTGAAATGCAAAAATGGAAGCAAGGCTTTCTTTCAATCCCACCACATTCACAAACAAATCTGGTGAGAACACAAGAGAAGTCATTCTTGGTGGCTACTTCTTCTGTTGGCAGGCAAAAGCCTTTTCATTTTGACAGGTTTTTTACCATTACTTGATTGCTGCAGAAGGGTCTTTTAATGGGGTACTGTACTGTTCCCCTTGATTTTTAGGTTTTAAATGCTTTTAAACTACTGTATATACTTATGTATAAGTCTAGAAATTTAGATTAAAATTGACTAAAAAAACCTGAGTCAACTTATCCACAGGTCAATGTAAGTACTGTATTTTAATGCATATATCGATAGATAGATGGATAGATGGATAGATGGATAGATGGATAGATAGATAGATAGATAGATAGATAGATAGATATGGTGAAAGGCAAGAGTTTAATCTGCCCTGGAAGTACTGACTCCCTTCTACACAGCCTTTAGTATGTGAACAAATAGTTAGGCCTGGGATCTTGTACATTCTTTGGCATTGTTTTGCTTTACTTTATCCTTTACATCCTTTGTTGCATGCCCCTAAGTTTAAAATCCATAACTTTGGCCCCCAAACTTATCCTCTAAAATGTCAATTTGTAGTTGAGTATATATGGTATTTTTCATTTACTGATTTTTAAATAGTTTATTTAATTTTTTGATGCTCTTTAATATTATCATTTATTTGTATCTGTATTTGTTTTCATTTACATTGTAAGCTGCCCTTTTTTCCTACATGGCAGAAAGGCAGGACATAAATGAATAAAGAAAGAAATAATACTCAAAATACCCGTCATAAGGAAAAAATCATAATGTAATAGCAAATAAATATTGTAATTTTCTTCTAGTGCCTTTTGAGACTTGGCGTCTTATTTTTCAGGCTAGGCAGAGGAAAGAGTTTTGAGCCCAACCTATGCAGTGTAGTTCCATCTGACTGATGAAACTGGAGTCTGCAAACAATTTTAAGATACCACATTTACATCTAAACTAGCTGAATCCCCTCTGTTTAGTCTCATCATACTAAAGCTGATTTTTTTTTAAAAAAAAAAACCTGCAACACGTCACCTTAAAGCACTTTGTGGGTCATTTTTTCCCCTTTTTGGCATCAACTGATTGACTGCTCTGAACAATCTCCCTCTCCTGCCGTCTCTTTTCCGGCCCTCCATCCATCATGTTGTTGGAAATTCAGGGTGGGGAGGTGGGCTTTTTGTTGTTGATAAATGAAGTACTGGAAGGTTTGTGTCTCATTAATGAGCTCCAGATACTCACTCGATGGTTCTGGTAGGCGGTCACCGCAGTGAAGCGGGTCTCCTCGAAAACAAAGGTCTTAAAGTTCTCTTCCGCATACTTTTCACTGTCTTTCCTTGGATCCACATAGACCACGTGGAAACGAGGCTGGTATCTGTGCATGGAGTTCAAAATGATCTGAATGATAAAATGAGCAAGGGAGATCATATAACTAATTCATTCTGCTACAGTGGAACTAAACCAAGATGAGAAATGTATCCCCCGCACATGCACCATCCACCTGACTGCACAGTATCAGTGTGGGAGCAGGCTGGAAGCTAAGGTGACACTGGAGTCAATGTGTGTGCTGCTTGCTTACTTGGAGGTGAGGTCTGTACTGAGAAGGACTTGGTAAATATTCACAACGTGAGTCATCTGTATAGAGTTATGACAGCAAGCTACTTGATGGAGAAGGAAAAGGAGATTGCAATGCTGCAGCCTCGGTGAGAGTAAGAAAATCCTCTTGATTCATCTAACCTCTAACTTGCCTGGGATTGTCTGTTTCTGGGGGTTGGTGGAATTGTTTGGACAATGTGCTTACTTTTTTTGGATAATAAATTCGAATACATTTGGCTTTAACTCAAATTGCTAGTCCCAAACACATTCATCAACGGGATTTACATACATGTTGATTTACCATTCAGTCATTTATTCAGTGGGTCTCCTGCAGTTAGGAATAGTGACTAGAGTTAGGCCTTAATTTATTTGATAGAGACAAACTCCGCTACTGAAGTTGTGGGGACTTTTTAATAGGTGTTATTAATTCAGGATGCAACCTCATCAAACTTAAGCACTTTGAAGCCCCCTTGATCTTAGCAAGGAATTAATTAATTAATTTTATAACCTGGCTTTCTCCCAATATGGGACCCAATGTAGCTCACAACTGTAAGGGCAAGTGATGGTACAGAGATCTAGGCTTACACATTCTTAGAGAAGATCATTTGGACCCAGTGGAACAAGCTAGTCATTCCTGAGTTCAAAGGGTCTGTTATAAGAACAACGCATGCATCACGGCAGAGACAGGCCTAAATCCCATTAATTAATCCCAACAGAAGAACACCCATTGAATCATCTGTTGAAAGGTGAATCAAAATGTAAGTAAATCCTAATGGTGGATCCACTCTAGTTGGAACAAGGCAACAAGATTCAGGCCACAATTTTAAGTAAGGCATTACCTCCTGTGTATGGGAAAGGACGATTTCTCTTCTAAGACAGCTCTTGCCATATATAATAACTATATCAACAATAGCAAAGTCTTTTTAAGAAATCTGCTGCCTGATCAAGGATATATATATATATTGTCTATCATATTGATTTAAATTGATTAATGCTGCAGTCCTAAACACCTGTAACTGGGAGTAAGTCCCACTGAACCCAGAGCGGCTTACATATAAGTAGACATGTATACAATTACCTCATAACTGACTAACCATAGCCCTAAGCCTAAGTAAACATGCATATGTATCCAGTTTAGCTGAACAGTGTGATAAATTAACAGCGTGAACTAAAGAATAAAACCTAGATTCAGATTTCCTGCTCAGAAACAAGCTGTTAGACACATTGAGCAAGGCTGTCCCTCACTGCTTAAGTTCTCCTCCTGTGAAATAGGCTCTGGAGAGAATTGCATTATCTGATCACAACATGCTCATGCAGCAGAGAAATGACATCCCAGCCACCTCAGACTGTATGTACGTGTAAGCCTTACTTTCAAGAGATTTAATATCAAATGAATATCTCCAAAATTGCAGATGCAGCCAAGAAAAGTTTTTTTAAAAAATGTTTAGCAAAAAAAGTTGCTTGGAGTTTTTTGCATGATGATAAAAACATTATTATTTTAATGGTTTGCAGTTTAAACTTTTGGACGAGTGCAGTATATTATAAGAAAAATTTTACTAATTGTTTTGCAGGGAAGATGGGGAAATGGATGAGCTATAGTTAGACAAGGTAATCTGAGTAACTGTCTACTTCTGTATAGACCAGTCCTGTCTCTGGATGCTCTTTCTGTCTGTGTGGGCATGTGAAAAGTGCTTCTGCCTAGTGGAACATGTGTGGCTGCAGTGCAGACAAAATCCTCCATTGCGGCAGCGCTTATGTGCTTGGATTAAGTGGTCTCCCAATGCAAGGTGTTTCTGCCACAAGATGAAGACTTGTTTCTTTGCCAGGTATTTTCCTTATTATCAACATAGTCAGTTTCCCTAGTGATTTTAATGAAATATATTATCATTTTATTGTTCAATTGCCATTTCGTTGTTTAATTTTATTGTAGCTCAAGAGTTTTAAATAATGCAACATTGTAAGCTGTTTTCAGAATGAAAAGTAGTATAAAATGTCTAAATAGATAGACAGATAATAGACAGAAATTATGAATAGAGAGATGTAGACTTTGAATGGAGACACAATACAAATGATAAGCATTGAACATCACTACATACAGTATTTTGGTGTTCCCAGCTACTTCCCCCCCCCCCCCCCCGAATTCTGAGTAAGTAGTACATCTATCCCAAACCCTTCTTTAATCTTTGTGCCGTAGCAGCTCCTAACAGCCCTTGGCCCATATTGCCAACCATAAGAATGTCATCACCAACTGTCCTGCCATCTATAAGTCAGTCCAATATTATTCGGTCATTCACTTTCCCCCAATGGCCTCCTGACTTTCCCAGATGGGACTTACATGTCCATTGTCATCCAACAAATTGTTAGTCAGCTTGAGTTTATCAAAGGAGACAATCTGTTTCATCCACTGGGCTCCTCTAGCTGGAGAATCCGGGTGGTAATGAACTCTCCCTGGTGTTGCAGGGTCTGCCTTGCCAGCCACCAGCCAGGAGGAACTGTGAAATGCATAGCTGTGTTGGAAGAAAAAGCCAAGAGTGTGTTAACCATCATGCTACATAAGCTGCACTGCAGGACTGCAAAGCAGATGAATTTACAGTACATTTATTTATATAAGATTTTGCACAATGGATTTTCCTCTCTTCTTAGAAACAAATGTAAAATCACTTCCAAAACAGTACACAAATAACAATATAGTGAGCCCTCCACATTCGCTGGGGTTAGGGACACAGGACCCCTGTGACAATGAAAAATCCGCAAATAAAAAACTCCTTTTTTTAACTTGAGAGAACACCTCTCTAGGAATTTCTAGCTCCTCCATTGCAATTCTGTGCCCAACATCTGCTAGATGCTGCGCATAGAATTGCACTGGAGGACCTACAAATGCCTAAAAGAGTATTCTCTCTAGGGATCTCTAGGTGCTCCAATATGATTCTATGGTCAACTTCTGGCAGAGTCACGCTGGAGGACCTGGAGATTCCTAGAGAGAACTTACCTGTATCAGTCAAATAAGTATTGGCCAGGGGATTGGGAAGGGATTATTTGTATCTTATGTATTGTATTTTCTGTATTGTATTTTCTTACTGCTGTTAGCCGTCCAGATTCCTCGTGATTGAGTGGGATACAAATAAATCTATATTATTCTTATTATTAAATCCACAAAAGTCAAATCTGCAAATGTGGAGGGATGACTGTACTTCAAATATACATGTATAAACAAATGGGTGTTAAAACACAGCCAGTAATGCAAAGCAGTGTATCCAGAAGTAACAATAAAGCAATTGGTGAAATAAGAGCAATGTAAATGAAGAGCAAATAGAAGAGTTGCGCTGCATAACCTAGAATTTCCTAGTCAAAACACTTCTGTAGGCATTTGTAGGTCGTCCAGCATGATTCTGTGATCAACTTCTGGCAGATGCTGACCATAGAGGACCTGGAGATCCCTAAAGAGGTCTTCTCTCAGGTAAAAGAATACTTTATTTATTTATTTACGGGGGGTCCTTCACCCCTAACCCCAGCAAATGTGGAGGGTGGTAATCTTGGGGATCAGTTACTCAGGGGAGAGAGAATGTTATTCTGGGCTGAGCTCAGAGGAGAGCTCAATTCATGGGGAAAAAACCTTCTGAATAATTAAAAGGGTGCTTCGCCACTTGCAAGAAGCAACACAGTGGATTTGTAAAGAACGAATATTGTTTTAATTGCAGGTGTAAGTATTTCATCCCTCTGATTTGTGAGAGAAATCTCCCCTGTCACTGAGAGTCTTATGATGTATGAGCATAAAAAGTGCTCTCTACTGAACAGCATCTAGCAGGGCCAACCTAAGAAATGTAGCTATCCGAGACAAAGGGCACACTGAAGCTCCGCACCCCTGACATGCAGAAGTTTACTTGGGTGGTAGTTGTGTACTTGGGTGGTAGTTGAATTTTGCTTCAACACAGGCAATTATAACATGTCCTCTACTGCAAGACCTTTAGGGAGTGTAGGGCAGGCTGAATGTCACGCACAGCTCTGGCCTTCGAAAGAGGAGAAAGGCTGAAGGGCACACAACAACAACAACAACAACAACAAGAAACAAATGTTCTCCGTTCCTCTGAACATCTTCACCAACGTGCTTTGTGCTAGAACTAAATATTACTAAATATGTGGTCAATATATTTACATTCGAGTGGATTATGTAACATTATGATGTGCTTAGTATGAAAAAAATTGTCATTTCCATTCAAACATTTATTGTTTTATATGTTTTATATAAACATATGATCGTAAAAGCTTAAAAGGCTTGAATTGTTTTTGCAAGATGGCAACGTTATGGCTAGAACCTGGATATGGTTGTCCCAAATAAACTGTACTATAACTTTTAAAAGCTTAAAAGGCTTGAATTGTTTTTGTAAGATGGCAACATTATGGCTATAACCTGGATGTGGTTGTCCCAAATAAACTGTATTATCACTTTTACTACACGGATTAATCAGTTACGATCTGGGTCACATCAGTGATTCATCCAAACTGGGGAGTTTTTCTCTTTCTAGCTAAATGTGCCAGAAGGGGGAAAGGACTATTTTATGTAAAAGAGATCTTATATCAGAACTCATCTTTGGGGACGGAGAGGGGTGTCTTGTAGCTATTTGCCAGCAGTAGCTTAACATAAAATGAGAAGAGATAAGAATTGGCAGGCAGAGTATTTTGACTGTGTTGTTGTTCACTGAAGTTCTTAGGGTGTTTTGGCAGTAAAGGCATGGCTAGTAGTCACTAAACTATAAATCTAACGCAGGGAAAAACAAAACCCGGCATATACCACAATCCTATGCATGTCTGTTGTTGTTGTTGGGTGCCTTAGAGTGACCCTACAGCAAACCTATAATGGGTTTGTAAGCATCAGAAGGGGTTTACCAGTGCCTTCCTTTGGGGCTGAGAGGATGTGACTTGCCCACAGTCACCCAGAGGGTTTTCCGTGGCGGGGTGTGAGCCCTAGTCTCCCAGAATCCTAGGGCAATATTCAAACCTCTACACCACACTGGCGCTCATGTTCTGTCAGAGGTAAAGCCCAATGCATTCAATGGTATTTATTTATTTATTTATTTGACAAAGGTCCAAAACACACTGCAGAAATAAACCAGTTTGAGAGCCCTTTAACTGCCTTGGCTCAAGGCTAGGGACTTGTAGTTTTGTGAGACACGGAGTCTTCTCTGTCAGAGAGCTCTGGTGCCCCAATAAACTACAATAAACAGCCAGGGCAGTTAAAGCAGTCTCAAACTGGATGATTTCTGCAGTGTGGTTTGGACCAAGGATGCATACAGAGCCAGAGTGGGCTTGCAGTTTGAGTCTAAGACTCTGGGAGACCGTGTTTTGAATCCCTGACTCAGTCATGGAAACCCACTGGGTGACCATAGGCAAGCCACACACTCTCAGCCTCAAGGAAGGGCAAAGGCAAGCCTCCCCTCTGAGCAAATCTTGCCAAGAAAACCTTACATGTCTTGGAGGCGCACAACCACCACAAAGCCACACGGAAATTGTTTATTTATTTCCGTTGTTTCTCGTCTCTAGAAACCAGACTTCAGAGGCTGTGGAACTAGATGTCCGTGGAACTATGTCCCCACAGCACCAGGTATAAAACATGTCTTGCATTTATAACCTGCTTTCTTCAGTGTGACCTACAGGGCTCTCCTCCACTGAGGTAGGAGTGTATGTGATGGTCCCAAGATGACTCAGTGGGGACTTGAACCCTTGCTCCAGCCACTGTACCACACAGAACAAAAGCAAACCCAATGACAAAAAGGTTTTAAAAAGAAACACCAGCATGGACTGCTGAACAGATGGCAAGAAAAGCAGCATGTCCCATTTCAGAACTACTTGCTCATCCTGGGCCCTCAAAGCCATGACTCCAAAGCTTGAGGTTATTTTAAGGATACACAAGTCCCAGAATCCCCCACTCAGCAGGGCCCTCACAATGCAGTCCACAAAGCCACTTTCTCAAAGTTTGCATTATACACACCCAAGATATCTGCAAAAGTAGCTTCACCTGTCTCAATATCAGAGTTGAAAACATGCATCGCTCCAGATGTGGTTGAACTGTTAGTCCCATCAGCCTCCTAACCAGCAAAGTCAATGGTGAGGAATGCTGGGAGTTGCTATCCAACAACATGGACAGCGACCACCTGAGGACCATGAGTGTATCCACACGGCAGAATTAAAGCAATTGATGCCACTTTAACTCCCACGACTCTATCCTGTGGAATCCTGGGATCTGTGGTTTTGAGAGCTCTCTGACAAACTTGGCTGAACACCTCGCCAAACTACAAATCCCAAGATTCCAACACGTAGAGCCCTGACAAGTTGAAGTGGTGTCAAATTGCTTCAATTCTTCAATCCTATGGGGTGCCTCCACACTGTCAAAATCATGCAGTTTGACACCACTTTAACTGCCATGGCTGAATGCTATGAAATTCTGAGAACTATAAGTTTTGTGAGATAGTTAGCTTTCTCTCTCAAAGTGCTCTGGGGCCTCAGCAAACTACACTTTGTGTAGTTCCGCAGCATGGAGCCAGGGTAGTTTAAAGCAGTGTCAAATTGAATTATTTCTGCAGTGTGGAGGCAGCCATGGATCCAAGAGCGGAGCTTCAGACCAGTCTGTGGTTGGATCTGTTTCTTGAACAGTCAGCTTTGGAGTTGAACAAAAACATCACTGGCGCAAAACAAGAAGAAACAGAGCGGCGAGAGCAAAGAAGACCTGCTCCACTGGGTGCTCTATATCCCATTTGCCTTTGACAAGCCAGTCCTGAAATGAAGCTGGAGATCTGTCTAAATATTTACATCTTTGGCACCAACGCCAGTCAGAGAGGGTTGAGGTTTTGTGGGGTTGTTTTTTTATCCAGGCGTCTTGGATCTGATGAAGAAATGCTTCTCTTTCAGTCCCAGGTGAGAAAAAGCCTAAGCCCAGAGAAAAAGGGCCCAGGAGTTGGGTGGCAAAGGGGAACGCAAGAGAAGAAGAGCTCGGAAAAGTGACCTTTGGGGGGACCACAGTTCCCAGAATCCCCAGCCAGGAGGGACAGACACCCAGAGTCCCCCAAAACTCCTTTGTCTGGAGTGATAAAAAATAGGCTTAGTACAATCCTAGCGATTACACTAGAATTCCCACACTGAAGGGGGGGTTGGACTAGGTGACCCTTGGGGATCCCTTCTATGGTCCATGCTGAGGGCACTAGGCCGATAGGTAAGGAGCCTTCTGCCTTCCCCAAGCTGGTGCCCACCATACACACACACACACACACACACAGTCAGACCTCCTTATCCACGGATTTTTTATCCACGAATTCAAGCATCCGCAGCTTGCAAATATTCCCCCAAAGTATAAATCCCAACTAGCAAACCTTGAATTTCCATTTTATATAAGGGACACCATTTTACTATGCCACTGCATTTAAAGGAACTTGAGCATCCACAGATTTTGTTATCCACGGGGGTCCTGGAACCAAGCCTCAGCGGATAACAAGGGCCCACTTGGTGTGTGTGTGTGTGTGTGTGTGTAGAGGCCAGCAGGGCTGCTCCATCTGTGTCTCTTATATAAAAGGCCAGAAATCAAGGTTCATTTTTGGGGAACGTATTAAAAATGTTAAAAAGATCTGCCAGCCGCAGATGCTTGGATCCGTGGGTAAAAGTAAAACAACCCAGCAAACCCATGGATCCAGAGGGTTGGCTGTACTAGATCTCCCCAGCAGAGAATATGGAATAGCAATAGCAACAGCTTTTACATTTCTATAGGCTTCATAGGGAACTAAGCACCTGCTAAGGCAGTGGTCCCCAAAGGGTGCCCTTTCAGAGATGTTGGACTTCAGCTCCCAGAAGCCTCAGCCCTATTGGCCAATAGCCTGGGATTCTGGGAGCTGGAGTCCAAGAGCCCTTAAAGGGCACAGTCTGGGGACCACGGCGATAACAGAGCAGGGCCCCGTTTCTTTGGCGTCCAACGGGTCTTACTCCCAAGGAAACCTGGCCCGAAAGGAAAGCGGAGGCGGGAGACTTGCCGGTATCGCTTGTCGTCCACCGGGACGAAGTCCATCAGGAGCATATAGTCGGCCATCGGATCCATCCCGAAAATCTTCACCTGGAAAGTGGGGAACATCCTCCTGGAAGCGAAAGGGGAGAGTGAGGGAAAGAAGGGGAGAGATGGCAAAGCAAGCGGTCATTCCCACAGTCCCCTGGCCTAGTGCTTGGGTCTCCAAGCGGATCCGTTGCTGCAGTGCGGAGGCAGCCTTTCCAACTCGCCTCCTGGCTGAGACATGCCTTGAACCAGGCCCACAGCAGCGCCTTCGGATTGCAGGGCTAGTAGGGCGGGATCGCAAGACCCATCTCCTCCAGCCAGTGGCGAGGAAGGCTGGGAGTTGCAATCCAGCCCCACGACCGAGGGCTTCCCATCGCCACCCAGGAATAGACTGGACCAAATGAAGAGAGAGTCGCCAGCAGTGGGATCCCTGCCCCTTTCATCCCTCTCCCAGCCAGGGGGACCAGGTGTCCTCCTTCTCCAGGGCATGTCCTCCATTTGCGCCTCCTCTCCAGGAGGCATTTCCAAAGCTCCTCCATTTGGGGCATGGCTAAGAAGCAGGGCTGAGTGTCCTGAGCTGTCAGGCTGACCATGCCCCACCTTGTTTCGAAATGTCCTCCATTCGGGAGTACCTTGTCCTCCTTGGCAGTGGGGCCAAGGGGGGTCACCCTGCCTCCAGGACGTGCGGGGGGTGTCCTCTGGGTTCTTGTTGGGTGCCTTCAAATCGTTTCCAACTTCCAAGGGGAAACTATCATGGAGGGGAATGCTTTGATTGGGATTTCCTGCATGGCAGAATGGGGTTGGACTGGATGGCCCTTGGGGTCTCTTCCAACTCTACGAGTCTATGATTCTATAGTATTTGTGGGGGGGGGGTTCGTCCATGTGGCTAGAAGAGTTTGTTCCTGACGTTTCGCCGTCCTCTGAGGCTGGGCAAGTTCCTCCAGAGAGGGGTTCGCTGTGGCCATCCTCTGAGGCTGAGAGAGTGATGCTTGCCCCAATGTCAGTTTCCAGGGCCAGGCCAGGATTCGAACCCAGGTCTCCAGAGTCCAAGGCTCAAGCCACTAGCTCCCCATTGAGACTAAAATATTTCCTCAGGGAGATTTCTTGCTCTGGGTTTTTTTTTGGGGGGGGGGCAATACATTCTAGGGGCTAAGGGCCCCAAATGGCGAGGAGGGCCACACACAACACACAAACACAACCTGAGGTCGGACCCAGCAGCCGAGGATGCCTTTGCAACTGCTGGCCAAGGCTGGCACCTTGGCACGCAAAGAAAGACGAGAAGAAGCCAGCTTTGCAAAACCAAGAGTGTCCACTCTAATATCTCACTATAGCTAGACATCTCTATCTATCTGTCTATCTATTATATCTAGACATCTCTATCTGTCTATCTATCTAGTTATATTCAGCCATCTAGAGAGAGAGCTATTTAAGGACAGGGATTTCTTTCACATCCGACTATAAGTCAACCTCATATATAAGTCAAGGGCCAGTTTTGGGGCCCACAGATAAGTTAGGGGCATGCAAGAAAGGCTCTAAAGGATGAAGCGAAGGAAAATGATGCCAAAGGACTGACAAAATTGGATCAGTCGAGTGTAAAACCGAGGCGCATGTAATGAAGGATGTAAATGTTGAAGCAAAGGAAAACAATGCCAAAGAACTTATGAGATTCCAAAATAACTATTAGTACTCATGCTAAAGGCAAAGGGATGAGAGAGTCGAAGGGGGTCAAGGCTTCCAGGGCAGATTAAACTCTTGCCTTTTCACCAGAGGATGGATATGTATACACACACATATATATGCGTTCAAGTACAGCACTTACATTGACCCGTGGATAAGTCAGCTCAGGTTTTTGAGTCCATTTTTTAACCTACATTTCTAGACTTATACATGAGTATATATATATACACATACATAGACAAACCCCAGCTTTATTCCCTCCTTTAACTTCATTTAATTTCATTTTCTCCAATCTGTCCTGACTCAAGCAATTTGTTGGAAGCTTGGTGCATTCTCTTTCCCCCTCCTTAGATAGGGAATTCCTGCATGCAAACTCCTCTCTCTGTGTGTCTTTCTCATTCAAACTAACCATGTCATTTAGGTCGCTCCCCCTTTGGGACCAACAGCCCTCCTCTCTCAATGGTTTTCTCCTGAGCTGCGTGTTTTCCATCTTCCTCCACTCTGAACTGTCTTTGGAAAAGTGGCGAGAGAAAGATTCCGCCATCGCCATGTTAGTCTGCAGAATCGTATGTAGAGAGATCTTGTGGTACCTTTGAGACTCACTGAAAGAAAGAAATTGGCAGCAGGAGCTACCCAAGCAGATCATTTAGGTTTCTTCAGCCTTTGGTAAGGAAATGAAAATATTGAAATATCCAACAATGTCAAAGCTAAGGCTGTCAGGGTCTCGCTTGAAACCAGCAGAGTGCTTCCCTAAGAACTCCAAAAACAACCCACAGAAGCTGCTTGTAGTTCAAACAAAAGTTTACTAAATAGCTTTAATCTATACATTGACATAAAAGGCGATATCCTCATCTCGCCAGTGAACTCTGGCCATCTTTGCCAAAGAAAGCCGAGAGAGGAGGAAGATGGAGGATCTCTTTGAGAGTAGGACATCTTTGAGAGAGTCTCTCTTAGTCCCAAAGGGGCTCCTGCTGCCAACTTCTTTCTTTCCGTGAGTCTCAAAGGTGCTACAAGATCTCTTTACTAGCTAGATTAGGATATAGCCTTTTATAGATAGATAGGGATTTCCTGCATGTGAACTCCTCTCTCTCGTTTTTTTGTGGGGGTTTTTTGGGTTATGGGGCCATGTTCCTGAAGAGTTTCTTCCTGAGATTTCGGCAGCATCTTCACAGAAGAAACTCTTCCAGAATACAGCCTCAGAGCCCGAAAAACCGACAAAAAGTTGCCCCCCCCCCTCTTTCTCATTTAAGTTTACAGCGCTATATAAATAAAGGTTAATAATAATAATAATAATAATAATAATAATAATAATAATAATAATAATAATAATAATAATAATAATAGGTGGCTTCTTCTTTCTCTCAAAGATTTCCGACTAGACTGTTGGTCCTCCGTCTTCCTCCTCCCTCGACTTTCTTTGCAAAGATGGCGAGAGAAAGATGCCTTTTTACCTGAACCCTTCACTAGCGAGATGAGGATATCGCCTTTTGTGTCAATATATAGATTAAAGTCATTTCGTAAACTTTTGCTTGAACTACAAGCTGCTTGTGTTGGTTGTTTGGGGAGTTCTTAGGGAAGCAGAGCTAGACAAGGGCACATTTCTGCTGCTCTGCCGGTTGAAAGCGAGACCCAACAGGCTTAGCTTGGACATTTTTGGATAGTTCAATATTTACGTTTCCTTAGCAAGGACTGAAGCCTTGGGAAACTTAAATCACCCTCACGATTGTCCTCCCTTCGCTGCTACAAAGAATGAGGGCTTTATCGCGGGATAAAGCTCTCACATCGTTGCATATTTATAGCGTTTTAACGTGGACTGTTTTAGATTTTGTAAGCCGCCTTGAGTCCCTGTACTGGGAGGAAGGCAGGATAATAATAATAATAATAATAATAATAATAATAATAATAATAATAATAATAATAATAATAATAATAATAATAATAATGAAAGAGAGAGCTGAGAGACTTGCTTGAGAGTAAATCCCATTGAGATTTTGGAGGGACCAAGTTTGAAACCAGCTCTCTTTCTCTTTTTCTCTCTTTTGCTCGAGGACAGTCCAAAAAAATATTTTTGTATTTCTTTCATTATATTGATTTACTCTCCTTTAAAAAAAAAAATGCCGCCTTTTTAGTTTTCGTACTACAGATCCCTTTCCCGGCCTCGCTAGGAAAAAGCAAAACGGTGCCAAAGCGGGTTGTTTCTCCAGCGTGGATGCAGCCTTAGCCGACTCTTATTCGACTCTATTTTCGGGGGGATCCCAGTCCAAGTCCCCCAACGCCCCCCAGAACCATCTCTAAGGCTCCATCCACACAAACAGCAACCACAATGGCAAGGACACGTGTCTAGACGGTTTCTATACTATTTCTAACAACCCGGTGCGACCCAGCTTCGAGGGTCTCACAGACACTCCGGATCCCAGGCTTTGCTCGCCTTGAGCCAGGGCAGTTGAAGCGGTCTCGAACTGGGTTATTTCTGCAGTGGGTTGGGGACCTGGGTAACCCTTCAAAATCTGGATGCAGCCACTGTTTCCAAACTCTCCTCCATTTTAATAATAATAATAATAATGATGATGATGATGATAAGCGATGGTTCTGGGGATGATCGCGGATGCAAATTATTATTATTATTAATTATTATTATTATTATTATTATCATCATCATCATCCGCGATCATCCAGAAAAGGAAGTGGGCAAGAAACCCACTCTATAGTTCCCTTTACGTCCGATCTCTTGATCGTGAATACAGAGATAATAATCGACTTTCCTTTTCAGGAGGCAGACATCGCTTCGCAAATGGCAGGAAGCTTTGCTGTAACTATTTTCTTTCTTGATTTCAGTTACTTCCGACTCAAGTGGCGATTGATCGCATTCAACTCGCGATTTCTTGACTGTCGAAAAGCGACACTTCGCCCCAAAGCCCCTTCGACCTGACCCTCTGCAGGGCCTTCTTTTTCTGCATTGGGCTTGCCTTTGGTGCGTTCCGGGGCTGCGTCTGAAAGGCCTTCAGGGCCAAGGGCAGGGGAGCCTCCAAGGAGGCTTTGGCAAAGACATCTAGGTCCCAAACACGCGGCGGGAAAGAATCCACCTTGAGACCGCTGAGAAAAGTCGTTCCTTGTGGCCCCAGAGCTCTCGAACAGCCTGGAGCCAGGCCAGTTGAAGCGGTCTCAAAGCGGGTTGTTCCCGCAGGGTGTTTGGGACCCTAGCGACAAGAGCGATCCGGAGTTTTGCAATGACATGAATGGACCTTCTGCACAGAAATGGACCTTTAGACTCGAACACAAACCAGCCAGAAAAGCCCAAGAGCCAAAGTAAATGCAACGCGACTGTCTCTAAAGGAAAGCGACAGCTGGCGAAGAGGAAGGCCAGGCCCTGCCATCCGAGGACGGAGAGAGCAGGGAAAGGCCTCTGCGGCCCCAGTGTTTGAATTGTCCCCGTGTCTTTTGTATGTGTTGTCAGCCGCCTCGGGCCTCGCTTTGGGAGAAAGGCGGGATCACAACAAAACAAAAATGAATGAATGAAAGCAAGCAAGCAAGCCGTGGTTCCAGGAGTGCAGCCTTGTCCCCTGGGCTCTGGAGAGGCACACTGACTACTAGGCGAAGCCGGAGCCTTGAAAGGCCTCCTTTGCTTGCATTTGATTTGTGTCGGCCAACCGACAGGTGCTTCTGCCCAAAGCCTTCCTGGCTAAGAAAGAGGAGGAGGAGGAGGAGGACAAGCGAAGGCGGAGAGAGATCGCGGGTGATTTCCCCCCAATGAAATCCAGAAATAGTGGGGGAGACTGGCTGGGCTCCTGATGGTTCCCAGCAGCGAAGAGAAAGTAAGCGAACCGGGGAAGGGTTTAGTTTCGCCTGGAGGAGTCCTTCTCTCGGGACGATCATCCGGGTTAAAAGAAGAAGAAGAAGGGGGAGACCGAAGGCAAGGGCTTCTCTGGGGCTTCTCCTCCCTCCTGACCCCGGCTGGAGGCCCAAAAAGCCTCCAAGCCCAGCCGGGCTCTTTCAGTGCCAGCGGCATTGGCTGTCCTTGGAGAGAAAGGCGCCCTGTCCCCGCTTTCCCGCTGCGATGGGATCCTGGGATGTGTAGTTTTCTCTCCGGCAGTGACTACAACTCCCAGAAGGTCTCTAGCCCGGCGCCCGGGGCACTTCAAGCCAAGAAATGCTGGGAGCTGTAGTGCTTGCCAGACATGGAGCCTTCCCTGTCAGAGAGCTCTAGTGCTCCAGCAAGCCTCCAAATCCCCCAAATCCCCTCGCCCGGAGTGAGCCCTGGCAGGGAAAGGGGGGCCAACCTGGATTTCTGTGGTGGGCTTTGGACCCCAAACCCGCACTAGTATTATTATTATTATTATTATTATTATTATTATTATTATACTTGGTTTCTATAGCGCTGTACCAAAGGCTCCATAAAAGAGCCTAACTTTCTACAAAATAATAACAAGAGACATAGAAAATCATACATAATAACAGATGACAGGAGTCGATAAAAGAAGCAGTTTGAGACCCACGGCAGCAATACTGTAATCCAGTTTGAGACCCCCTTAACGGCCTGGGCTCAGTCTCAGGGAATCTTGGGAGTTGGAGTTTATTGCCAGGATCGCCTCGCAGTGAGCAGTTCAAGCGGTCTCAAAGTGGATTATTTCTGCTGTGTGTTTGGGACCCAGAAGAAGACGAAGAAGAGGAAGGAGCTCTGTTTTGGGGCTTCGAGGAAACGAAATGAACTAACTAACGAATGTTCTTCTATCCGCCTTTCTGCCCACCTAGGGACTCCCCCTCCCCGCGGGTATCAAGAGCAACAATAAAAATCAATTAATTAATCAATTAATTAACATTTCTAAAACATTTAAAACATTTCTTTCAATTATACCTCACCCGGACCCTGCGGTCCGCTATTGAAAAGGGGCTTTTCAAAAGAAAAATGCACACGAGCACGTTTAATTTAATTTAAATTTAATTTTAATTTAACTTTAATTTAACTTTAATTTAATTTTAATTTAAAAAATAAATAATAAAACTTTTATTTCTATCCCGCTCTTTGTCAAAGCGGCGCACAAAGATTAAAATACCTCGATATATACCTTATCTCTCCCCGCCTTAAAAAAGGATGAAACAGCACAGTTTAATTCTAATTTTATTTAATTTTAATTTTGTTTTTATTCTCCTTTTAATTTAATTTCAATTTTAACTGATTTTAATTATCATTTTAATTTCATTTTCACTTTAACTGGTTTTAATGATAATGATAATTTTAATTTTCACTGATTTTCATTTTCATTTTATTTTAATGGTCACGATAATTTCATTTTAGTTTTAACTGATTTTAATGACAATTTTAATTTGATTTTAATTTTCACCGATTTTAATTTTCACTTCATTTCAATTATAATTATAATTTTCTTTGAATTTCATTTCAGTTTTGCTTCTTTTTCTCTCGGAGATGTGAAAACAGCTGAAGCTCGGGATCCTATTATTTTCTCCAGTTGGAAAGAAATATTAGCAACCTTCTCGCCCGATGTCTTTCTCTTTCCCTTTCCTTTGGGCGATGTCAAGACACACACAAAGGGGGTTGTTCAGACTGGGACAAAACCCAGAGCTTCCCTTGAAAGCAACAGAAATGACTGAAAGCTGAGGCCCTGGAAGAGTGGGCCGCTTTTGAAATGCTGCCTTCTTCTCTTCGGAGAAGAGGCCGAGGATCGCTCTCCAGCCCAGATGGAGCCCAAAGGGACTTGGCCTCCTTGCCTTTCCAAGGCTCCCATTCTAGAGGGATGAGGGCCCTGGATTGGGGCCGGAATGGCAAAGAGCAGCGCAGCCAGAGATCCAAGCCAAGCAAGCCTCCTTCGCTGAAGTTGCCGAATCGAACTCGGAAGAACCGATTCAATCAACTCCATTCATGAAAAGGGGAGGCTCCGTGGCTCGGAGGGCTTCGGAGGCTTTCTTCGGTCCAAAACACTCTGCAGAAAGAATCCCGTTGGAGGCTGCTTTAAGTGCTTTGGGAGACACGGGGAGCCTTCTCTGTCGTCAGAGAGCTCTAGTGCCACAATAAACTGCAATTCCCAAAGCCGTGGCACAAGGCATCCGGTTGGAGGCCGCTCGGACTGCCCTGGCTCAGGGCTAGAGAATTGGGGCCCCTGGCGTCTTGCGAGGCCTTTGGCTTTCTGGGCCCACCGTCAGCTACAATGGCCAGGATTCCCTCGCCGGAACCAGGGCGGATGAGACAACCAAAGGCACGTCCTTCTGAAGCGGAGGAGAAGCCAGGCCTGGGAGGGCGAGTCCTTCGGGGGGGGGGGGGAAACGAATTCGGAAAAGCAATGCAGAGTCCAAGAAGAGCAAGGGAAGAAGGCCCTGCAGAAAGCGCCCGCTCAGGGCTAAGGAAGCCTCGGGGCTCTCTCGGGCAGAGAAGGAGAAAGGTCTCCCCAAACTAGACTTTGCCCGAGTCCCTCTTCCTCCTCCTCCTCGCCTGGAGCCAGGGCAGATCAAGGGGCCTCCAGGCGGATCCTCCCTGCCTTGGGTCTCAGAGGAACTGGCCTCCGACCCTGGAAGAAACCGGGCCAGGATCGGGCTGCAGCAACGGGCCTGAACTCTTTCCACCGCCAGAGCAGATGCTGCTCCGCTTTCCCTGCTCTTTCCAACGGCTTGAAAAAGAACAACCCAGGGAGGGAAGAAGGCTTCATCCCTGGCTCCTCTTTGGATCTAGCAGAGCTGGACTCAAAGCCAGGGTCAGTGGCCCTCCTTCGACCCCGAGGGCTTTGAAAAAGGATGGCGAAAGGACGGGCTTTGATCCCCGCCAGAGCCCTCTTGGCCCGGGAGAAGAGACACCGATTTCGAGCCCTTGGCTTCTTTCCTTCCGAAGCTTTTTGGAGAGCCGCCGAGAAAAGGGTTGGCAACTCTGAAGCAGAGGCCTCTGGCGAATCCGGAAGGAAAAGGCCTTCGCTTCGCCACAGGCCCCCAGCGCCTCCTGATCAGGTCGGGAACCAAAGGGGAAAGGACTTGGCGGGAAGAGAAGGGCCCGGAAGGATCGGGGCGTTTGTCTTCTGGAGGAGGCCTTCCTTTGGGAAGGGTTCCAGTTAGAAAGGCCCGGCAGGCGAAAGGAAAGGAAAGCCCAGGTGAGATAGGAAGACCGATCGATATCTAGGGGGTGTGAGTTGACGAAATAGGTTTCAATGGCAATCCTCTGCAGATGGGCCTCGGCCAAAGAGGAAGGAGTCCCAATCCTATCCCTGTACCCAGACTGGCAAAAAACTGGAAGGACTTTCAAGGGGAACCTCATAATTTCGTCCCCCAACTTTCCTACTTATAAATGCACCCCAAAGGCTGTGTGGTCCAAGGGTTAGAGAGGGCGTGAAAGAGAGAGGGGCCTAAAAAGGAGAGACAGCAGGCTCCAGGCCAGGAAAACGCAGCCTACTTCTCCACAGCGGAGCCTGGCTTCCCAGACCTGGACTGGGAGCCCTGCTGGGGTCTTCTTGGCCTGCTTTCTTCAGGGGGGCTTTGCCCCTCACTGGGCTCAGCGTTGGACTAGGACTCTGGAGACCCAGGTTCAGTTCCCAGCTGAACACCCCAAACTACCTTGGCTGAGTCACACTGTCTCAGCCTCAGAGGACGGCAAGAGCAAAACTCCAAGAAAACCCCATGAACTCCAGCCAGAAGGCACACATCGGAAAGACTGGAAGGCTCACAATGGCTAAATACACACACACACACACATATGTATATACAGTGGGCCCTTGTTATCCATTGAGGTTTAGTTCCAAGATCCCCGTGGAGAACAAAATCTGTGGATGCTCAAGTCCCATTAAATATACTGACATAGCAAAATGGTGTCCCTTATAAAAAATGGAAAAGCAAGGTTTGGGATTTGAAATTTATACTGTACATTTTTTAAAAAAACATTTTCAAACCGTGGATGCTTGAATCAGTGTATAAGAAGGGCCGAATGTATATATACACACACACACACACATAAATATATATTCATGTCTAAGTCTAGAAATTTTAGTTAAAAAACTGACCCCCCCAAACCGATCTGTGGTCCAAGGTTAGTACTGTACTTTCACTCTTATTTGAAAAAAGGAACCATCCCTTGGTGAAAGGCAAAAGGATCATCTGTCCTGGAAGCACAGACCCCACTCTCGGCTCTCATCCATCCAGCCTTTAGGAGGATTGGCTCAAATACTTTGACCTTGTTTTTCTTTCAAATCTGTGGTCCTAGGTTTTACCCTCGACTTATTCATGGGTCATATCAAAAGCCATAATTGTGGCCCCAAAACCTGCCCTCGACATGAGGTCAACTTATAGTTGAGTATATACAATATATATATATAGAGAGAGAGAGAGAGAAGAGAGAGAGAGAGAGAGAAATATATATACACACACATTCATAGAAATATATACTATATATATATATACAGGTATATATATATATATATATATACACACACACACACAGATATATATATATATATGGACACACAGAGATACACACAAATAAATAAATATATACACATAAATATATAAACATTTATATACTTCACATATCTCATTCACACACACACACATTACCAGGTAGATATACAGACAGATACACAGATAGATAGATAGATAGATAGATAGATAGATAGATAGATAGATAGACAGATAGAGCATATAGATATGACTGAGAGGGCCACCGTGGGCCTAGTGCTTTGACTGCTGGAGCGTGACTCTGGAGACCAGGGTTCGAATCCTCTCTCAGCCTCTTTGGAGAAACCTTGCCAAGAAACCCCCTCGTTACAAAATAATAGTAATAGTAGTAATAATAATAATAATAATATCTCGCCTTCGGGTCAGAAACGAGGGCACAAAACTACAACACCACACACACACACATGTATATACATACTGGAAAGCCCTTTCCCCCTCCAGCCTTTCCCTCTTTCCCGCTCTGACCTGCCGGCCTTGGTGACGATCATCTCGGTGCCCAGTTGGTTGAACTCGTCCCAGAGGGCCTTCATCTCCAGCTGGACGTTGACGTTGGCCACTTTGGGGTTCTTCTTGACGGGCGCCTTGGACGAAGCCGAGCCCGAGCCTCCTCCGCCTCCTCCTCCTCCTCTTTCGGGGGCCTCGTCGGAGCCAGCCGGTGGAGGGTTCGACCCGGAGCCTCCCGGGAAGGAATAGCCGTGCGGCGGCGGCGGCTGCTGCTGCTGCTGTTGCGGCGGCGGTTGTTGTTGTTGTTGGGCTTGTTGCTGGCTGGCGTGGTGGTGAGGCGGCGGTTGCTGAGGCGGAGGAGGCGGCGGGTGTTGCTGCTGGGCCTGGGCCGAGCAGGGCTCGTAGTGGGGCGGCTCGGGAGGGCCGTAGGGGTCCCCCGGCGACGGGGAAAGGTGGTGGTAGCCCCCCGTCGTGGCCGCCGCCGCCGCCGCCGCGTTCAGGCTGCTGAGGCTGTTGGCCGTGAAGGCGGCAACGTCGCAGAAGTGCGAGAGCTGCGTCAGCCACGGGCTGGAGATGGCTGAAATCATGCCGCGAACGGGAAAAGAGAAGAGGAAGGAAGGAAGGAAGGGAGAGAAAAAGTGAGTAGAGGGAAAGAAAGAGCGGGGAGGAGGCAAGGCTTCTTTTCCCCTTCACTCAAGGCTCTTCTCCTCAGTCAAGGCTTCTTTTCCCCCTCGCTTCACTCAGAGTTTCTTTTCCCTTCACTCTAGGCTTTCTTGCCCCTCATTTAGGACTTCTTTTCTCTTCACTCAAGGCGTCTTTTCCTTTTACTCTAGGCTTCTTTCCCCCGCAATCTAGGATTCCTTTCCCCTCACTCCGATCTTCTTTCCCCCCTCAGAGCTTCTTTTCCCTTCACTTAAAGCTTCCTTTTCTCTCACTCTATGCTTTCTTTTTTCCCCTCACGCTGAGGGCGGCCGCCCGCCCTTCTTTGCCCTCGCGCCTCGGCTTCCCTTTTATAGCGCGACGCCGAGGGGGAAAATAGTGGCCCCTCGGTCTCCCGCCCTTTTTTATGGCCCTACGCGCGTGCGCGCTTTCTCTCTCTCTCGCCCCCTCCCCGCTTTTCTCGCCTCAGAGGCAAAGAAGGGGTTCGGCGGGTTGGCGCGAGCTCTCCGCACTCCGCGCGCGCTTGACTGACTGGACTTGAGGGAATAAAGTGAGGGAGGCTGGGGAAAAGGCGGGGCTTCCTGACTCGCTCCCCTCCTCCTGGCTCCTCCCTTCTGCGCTCGCGCGCACTGACTGGATACAGCATTGGGGAAGGGCGGGGCATCGGCCTTAGCTCCATACTCCCCCCCTCCCGGACTGAAGGAGCCTAGGAAAGAGCGGGGGCTCCGCGCGCTCCCTTCTCTTTGCTCCTCCCTTAGCATCAGTCCGCGGCCCAAAGCAGTCCCGCCCTTTGGCTGTATATCTCGTCGGCTCTCCCTCCCCATTGGCTGCCACTCGCCTTTGCTCTCCCTCCCATTGGCTGTCGGCCTCAGGCCCGGAGGGGAGCTGGAGGCGAACTCGCCTTTCTCTTCCGAGCTCCGAGGAGTGATTGACAAGCCGAGCGCCCGCCTCCTGTCCCTGATTGCTCTTCTCTTTCTCCTCCCAGCAGGATCAAGATGGGAGGGGGCCGTTCGGGGTGAGCTTGGGCGCAAGGGCACACTCTCTCAGCCTCAAGCCCCGGGCGAACCTCCTCGAACCCAAGCAAAGCCCACCCTAAGGTCACCAGAAACGACTTGCAGACCCACAACGGCCCCAAACCTCTGGGGAAAGGAGGACAGGACCTCTAACGGGACCCTCCCAGGCTCTGATTTCCAATCCGGTTCGACACCGCTTGGACTGCCAGGGCTCCATGCCATGGGATTTGGGGATTTGTAGTTCGGTGAGCTAGTGAGCCTTTCTCTGTCAGAGAGCTCTTAAACTGCCTGGCGCCATGCTCTGGAATCCTGGGAATTGTAGTTCTGGGAGACATTTGGCCTTCTCGGGTGCCAAACTACAGGTCCCAGGATCTCTTTGCGTGGAGGCAGGACAGTGCGGAGGCAGCCGTGCGTCCAAAACACACTGCAGAAAGAATCCACTTTGAGACCGCTTTAGCTCAATGCTAAGGGATTCTGTGAATTGTAGTTTTGTGGGACACTGAGCCTTTTGTGTCTGATTGGTCTGGTACAACAATAAAATACCATTCCCAGGATTCCCTAGCATTGAGTCAGGGCAGTTAAAGCGGTCTCGAACTGGGTTATTTCTGCAATGGGTTTGGGACCCTAGGGCTGCACCCACAGTGGAGAAATAACCTGGTTTGGCACCGCTTTAACTGTGACTCAAGGCTATGGAATTCTATTATTATCGTGGTTATTGCTGCGAGAACAAAGAGGGCTTGATGATATTATTATTATTATTATTATTATTATTATTATTATTATTATTATTACCGTATTGCCAGGGGGATAATGTGGAATACATCCTCTTGATTGTCAAGTCCCAGGGAAACCTGAGAGACCTCCAGGCCAGGCATTCTTCACACACACACACACACACACACACACACACACACACACATATATCGATATATAAACCCCGTTTAAATGAAGCAACGCAAAGCAGGGAAGCGGCGAAGCTCCGTTGCAAGGCATTGTGCGAAGGGCTGCGATGAGCAAAAGAGGGAAAGACCTGTGCAACTTCGGGAGGACGTAACCGACAGAGGACAGACTTCCCTCGCAAGAAAAGCCGGACAACGAGGAGGAAAGCAGCCTTGCCTTGCTTTTGGGTGGCATCCTTGCCTTTGGAAAAATGCAATCCCCACAAGTCCTCTGTTTCAACGGATCGCGTTTTGAAAAGCAAGAAGAGCTCTTTAATATACGTATACATAGGGACATATATACATATATGTACGAATATACATATACATACATATATATATATAATATACACACACACACATACATATGCTGGCTGTTTGCCATACTAAATGCAGTGTGTGTGTGTGTGTGTATGGATACATACACACATATTCATATACACTCATATATATATATACACACACACACACACACACACACATTAGATTGATACATAGACAAACACACACACATATACATATAGACATATATATGTGTGTCAGTGTGTGCTGGCTGTTTGCTGTAATAAATGAAATATATATATATATACACACACACACACATATATATGTACATGCGCACAGACATACACACACGCATATATTTCCTTTATACATATACATATATACGATCCGAAGGGAGAAGCGGGAGATAGAAATAAAATTTATTATTATTATTTTATTATTATTATATATACATATACATATGTACACTTTACAGATAGAATCAATTCAAAAACATGAAATCCTGCCAGAAGAGTACAATGTAAAGAATAATAAAATATAAAACTACATATTATATATATCTATATATATCTATATATATGCGCTTCCTTAGCTTTCATCTGGCGGGATTTCGTGTTTTGAATTGATTCTATCGGTAAAGTATCTGTAAAGTGCCATGTAAATTTATGCCGCTAGACAAATAAACGACGACGACGACGATGATGCTAATAATAATAATAATCACGTGACAGCCCCTTGATGGCGAACTAGTTGTGGGCCCCGAATAGGTCTCAAACCAAAGTCTCTAAAATGGAACTTAAACTCTCGAAGTGCTCACTACTCCGACTCCTTTTCGCTTGGGCTGCATCCACACTTTGGAAATACCTGTAATCCGGTTTGACCCCACTTTAACTGCTGTGGCTCAAGGCTATGCAATCCCGGGAATGGCCGTTTCTCTTTCCTGTCTCCTATTCATCCTCTCTCGGTTCTTTCGCGCGATATTCTGGGGCGTGTGGATGGGAGACGTCCGATCTCCGACAAAGACGACTTCCAAGCCGAGGCCGTCAGAGGAGCGGGTGCCTTTCCCTTTTCTTCCCCGCTTTCTTGGGGAGCGTCTCGCACGGTCTTGGCTGGGCCTGGGGGGGGGGGGCGGGGGGCCCTCGGGGCCAGCCACACTCTCTCAGCCCCAGGAAAGCTCCGGAGAGGCTCGCCAGAGGGGCCACTTGGAGGGAGGCCCACAACAAGGAGGGTCCCAGAAAGCCAAGAAAAGGAAGCCGAGAAAGCCTTCGAAATGCAGCAGAAACCTTGCGGTTTAAGACCAGGATTTGACACTTGTCACCTCTCTGCATTTTACTATTCACAGGACTCTTTTCTCCTTCCTTCCTTCCTTCCTTCCTTCCTTCCTTCCTTCCTTCCCTTCTTCTTTCCTTTTTCCCACCTACCTACCTTTCTTCCTCTCTCCTACCTTCCTCCCTTCTTTTTTAATTTCTTCCTTTCTTCCTGCCTTTTATTCCTTCCTTCCTCCCTTCCTCCCTTCCTTTCTCCTTCTTTCCCTTCTTCCATCCTTTCCTCCTTCCTTCTCTCCTACCTTCCTTCCTTTTTTTATTTCTTCCTTCCTTCTTTCCCCTCTTCCTTCCTTCCTTCCTTCCTTCCTTCCCTTCTTCCCTTCTTCCTTCCTTCTCTCCTACTTATCTATCTATCATCTATCTATCTATCTATCTATCTATCTATCTGCCTTCCACACTATTAAACCTCCGATTTCGAGGGAGTTTAGGAATATTCACATCGGAGGCGCACACCAATCCTCTCGCGTGGCGCCGGGGCAGCCCAGCAAGTGGGGTCAAACCGGGTTATTTCTGCTGTGCGGACGCAGGAAGGTCGGTCCCTTTGACTTTGCCGTTGCGGGGTTTTTCAAGCCTCGCTTGCAATAAATGTCCCAAACCCACTGCGGAAACCATCCATTCTGAGACCACTTGAACTGCCCGGCCTCGGGGCTAGGGAATCCCGGGAATTGTAGTTTCTTCTGACCCCAGACCTCCCTGACAGAGAAGGCTCCATGTCTCCCAAAACTACAATTCCCTATCATTGGGCCAGGGCAGTTCAAGCGCTCTCAAAGCGGATTACTTCTACAGTGGATTTGGGACCAAAAAGGGAGGTTCAAACCTGCCCCGGGGCTGCATCTACACTGGAAACAGAAAGCAGTTTGACGCCGTTTTAAGGGCTGTGGCATCCTTCCTAATCCTGGGATGTGTAGTTTGGTGAGGCGCCAGCACTCCTTTGGTCCAGACGCCTTTTGTCATATGTGATTGTACTTTGTGGTACGGGGTTTGTTGTTGTTGTTGTTGTTGTTGTTGTTGTGTGGCGACCCTAAAGGCGACCCTATCCTGAAGCAAGATGTCTTCAGAGGGGTTTTTGCCTTTGCCATGCTCTGACTCTGCCAAAGCGGGCAAGAGTGCCACCCCCAAACCACCAACCCCAGGGTTCTCTAACCTTGGAGGGGTGTCAACCTGCATGTCTTCCAAGTGCAGAACAAGGACAACAAGCCCTGTACAGCACAAACACACCCCTCATCCACAAAAGAGTGGGCCTTGGGTTGGGCCAACCCCAAAGGCACAGTCTGCAAGCTCCCCAAGTTCTACGGGTTTCTTCCTCAGGGAAAGAGGCTCAGAATCAGAGAGAGGAGATATATATATATATATATATATATGTATAATCCGGTCACACACACACACACGGTATGTGTATACACACACACACACATATGTATCTCACACTCATATACATCTCATATGACATATATATATATGACACACACACACATATATCACATCATAAATATCACACACACACACATATATATATGACACACATATATGACATATATGCATATATAAAGATGACACACACATATCACACATACACACACTCATATATCACACACACACATATATGGCAGATATATATATATATATATACATACACACATATATATCTCACACTCATATATCTCATATGGCATATATATATATATGACACTCACGCACATATATCACACACACACAGTATATGAGACACGCACACTCATATATCTGTCTCACGCACACACATACATGTCACATATATATATATACACACACACACACACACATACAGTCAGCCCTTCTTATACACGGGTTTTCAATACACGGATTCAAGCATCCACGGTTTGAAAATGTTCAAAAAAAAGTATAAAATTCAAATATCAAACCTTGATTTTCCATTTTTTATAAGGGACACCATTTTTCTATGTCATTATATTTAATGGGACTTGAGCATCCACGGATTTTGTTATCCACGGGGGATCTTGGAACCAAACCCCAGCGTATAACAAGGGTCCACTGTATATGTATATGACACACACATATATCACACATACACACCCATATATATTACACACACACATATCACACATATACGAGACAAAATGCATCTGGACCAGGATTGTATCGGATGGATGCCACAGCACTGAAAGCGCTGCCCAAGTGCCCCCTTGGCTGATCTGACCGCCCAGCTCTCACACAAACACACAAAACAGACCAACACCCAAGTCTGGGTCCCCGTGGCCTCGCGACCCCCCAGCTCAGGGCCAAGGTTTGCTGCTGGATCATGGAGGATCACCTTGGATCGCCAGGTTGTGCCGGATCCTCAACGGATCGCGCAGCGGCCAAGCCTTGCTCCTCTTGCTTTCCCACGGCAAGAGATCCAGAGCCCCACGATCCGCGCATCCCTTTGGAAAGGGGCCTGTCTGCTTCCCAGGGAAGGAGAGGCAGGATCGGAACCCAGATCCCTGGCAGGTCAAACCGGGTTACGTCAGTCGTGCGGATAAATCGACCCGCTCCAAACTGGCATCTCTCCACTGGAGACGAGAAAGGAGTTTGACACCGCTTTGGAGTGCCGGGGGCATCCAACTCGGGATTTGTAGTTTGCACTTCTCAGGAAGGGAAGACCTGCGGGCCGTTTCTTGTGACTCCCGGGGCAAATATAATAATAATAATAATAATAATAATAATAATAATAATAATAATAATAATAATGTTTTTTTTATATTCCGCCTCTTCCTACGGATCGAGGCGGGTTCCAAAACAGACAACAAGTCAAGCCAATACACAGTGTATATAAAAAACCCCAAAGCCAAGTGTGTCCTAGTGCTTTGAGTGCCGGACTGTGACTCTGAGGACCAGGGTTGGAGGCCCAGTTCAGCCCTGGAGACCCAGTGGCCAAAGTCACACTCTCTCAGCTTCAGGAGAAGGCCACCCTTCCATCTCAAGGCTTTGCTTTTTGGCATGCCCTCCCAAAGAAAACCCTCCGATCAGCCTGTCCTCACTTTCCCCCCTTACCTTCCATCTCTCGAGGGGGGAAGGCGCTGCAGTGCCTCCTCCTGGCCGTCCTCCTCCTCTGGGGGGCGTCGTTGGGGGGGCGGTAGGGTCGGGGCAGGGCCCCCCCAGGGGGAGCCGGGGGGCCAGGCTGGTGGGCCTCCAGGGCCGCGATCGCGCCTCTTGCTTCGTCCTCCTCCTCTTCGTCGTCCTCTTCGTCGTCTTCCTCCGGGGCTGAAAGCCCGAGCCTGAAGGCTTGGCTTTGGGGGACCAGGGGCTGGC
The DNA here is from genome assembly GCF_019175285.1 of Sceloporus undulatus. NCBI lineage: Eukaryota > Metazoa > Chordata > Lepidosauria > Squamata > Phrynosomatidae > Sceloporus > Sceloporus undulatus. The sequence goes on from NC_056531.1 coordinate 10,748,085, forward strand.
TCCTCATAAAAAAGGGGGGCAGGGGAGGGGGGAAGGGAAAGGACCCCCTCCCTCCTCCCCCCCCCTTGGAGGCTTCAGAGCCCCATGGCAGCCCCCCAAGGGGCGATCGGAGGCGGAGGAGAGCGGCGGGAGGAGGAAAGTGCCAGGGAAGGAGAGGGAGGGGGAGGGCCAGGGGGAGAGTGGTGCCCCTTGGCCCCTCACCTCCCCTCCTCCAGCCCTCCCCCTCCCAGGCCCAGCCTTCCCCTCCCCTCCTCCTCTTCCCAGCCATTGCTCGCCTCTCTTCGCCTGCTCCGCCGGCACCAGGCAGCCAGCAGGCTCTTGACTCTCGAGGAAGCCCATCCGTCCTCCCTAAAGAAGACGAGCGATGGAGGGAAAAGGAGGACTTGCCTCCTTGGCCCCGTCCAACTTGGTCTTGCTTTCATTGCCTGGCTGGCTTCTTTCCTTTCCTTTCCTTACACTTCCTCTCCTTTCCTTTCTTCATATTTCCTTTCCTTTCGTTTCCTTACATTTTCTCGCCTTTCCTCTCCTTTCCTTTCGTTATATTTCTTTTCTTTTCCTTACATTTCATCTCCTTTCCTTTCTTCCTATTTCTTTTCTTTTCCTTTCTTCATATTTCCTTTCCTTTCTTCACATTTCCTCTCCTCTCCTCTCCTTCCTTCCTTTCATTCATTTCTTAAACCGCTCAGTAAAGAGGAAAAAGCGGATGGGGACTCCATCCACATTGCAATATTTAATCCGGCTTCAGACCGCTTGGACTGCCCTAGCCTATGCATTTCAAGGCCCGATCCCCTCCTGTCCTCTCTTTCTCTCTCCCTCTCTCTCCTTTTCTTTCTTTCTTTCTTTCTTTCCTTCTCTTTCTCTCTTTCTTTCTCCTGTTCCCAATCGTCCAACTTCGGCCCATCTTCCCTGGCTTTTCTTAAACCGCTCAAGAAAGAGGAAAAAGCGTAGGTGGGGCTCCCTCTACACTGCAAAATCTAACCCATCTTGAGACCGCTTGCACTGCCCTGGCTCATTCGTTTAGTGGCCCGATCCCTTCCTTCCTTCCTTCCTTCCTTCCTTCCTTCCTTCCTTCCTTCCTCCCTCTTTTATTCCATCATTCCTTCCTTCCTTCTTTCTCCTGGCTAAAGCGTCCAACTTCAGCCCATCTTCCCTGGCTTTCCTCGAACCACTCAGTGAGGAGGGTAGAAGCATTATAGGGTTATCATGGAATAAGCAACAGTATCATCATGGGATAGAAGCAAAAGGGTTCTTGTGGGATAAGAAACAGTGTTGCCATGGGATAAGCAACAGTATCCTCACGGGACAGAAGCCACACTGTTGCCACGGGGCACAGGGCTCTTGGCGAGGCAAGCCATTGCGGAGCTGCGGCTCCCAGGCTGCCTTCAAAGCGGGACCGAGCCGCAGCAAACCTGCCGTGCAGACGCCCCGATCTCCCTCCGCTGGAGGAGACTTTCGGGGCTGGAAGCCGAGGAGGGCCCCCGGAGAAGGTGAAATGCCTCGCCAACTCGACCCATCCCAGTATCCCTGAACCCCGGGTAGTTAAAGCGGGATCAAGTCGGGTTCTTTCTGCAGTGCGGATGCATCCGGGGCCACCGCTGGAGCTCTTCCCGAATGCCTCCAAAAGCGGGCAGGTTACTGCCTGCCACCGGAAACGTTCCC
>NC_056531.1:10749753-10754347 GCF_019175285.1 Sceloporus undulatus
TATTATTATTATTATTATTATTATTATTATTATTATTATTATTATTATTATTATTAAATATAATTTATTAATATTATTATTAGCAGGACTATTGCCGATAGCGGAGGGTACCCTTCACCCTCGCTTTGCTTATTCCATAATAATTTTTTGCTTATTCCATAACACTGTTGATTATGCCATGATAACACTATTGCTTACAGCACTATTGCTTCCGCCATAATAATAATAATATTGCTTATTCCACACTAATATTATTGCTTATTCCGTGATAACACTATTGCTTACACCATCAAAGCACTATTGCTTCCGCCATAATAATAATTGTTTGTGTCAAAGCCTGCTTCCGTTCAGGCTTCAGGTGGGAAGAGACTGGAGAAGTGAGGGGTGGGCTTTGTGGCACTGAACAACCCGATGATGATCATCTGTGGGTTTTCCCCACAAGATTTGCAGAGCACTTCTTGCACCTGAAGCATCCCTGGCCCTCCAGTCCTGTCCTAAGCATGGACCTGCACTGCAGAGTTAAAGCAGCCTGGCTCCATCCTCCAGAGTCCTGGGATTTGTAGTTTGCTGAAGCACCAGCACTCTTTGGCAAAGAAGACTCCAGACCTTGCAAATTCAGATCCTACAGCACTTCAAGGGGTGTCAAACGGCATCATTTCGACAGTGTAGACGCACCCTGCAGTCCTATGCACACTTAGCCTATGCAACTGATGGATGCTGACTATAGAGCAAAAGATCCACTCAGGGCTGCATTGAGTTTCCAGTCCTAAACCTGAACTCACATCTACCTTGCAAAACTACAGATCTCAGGATTCCATTGGCTGGAGCTACAGGTGTCAAAGTGCATTATTTCTACAGTGTAGATGCATCCTACAGTCCTGTGCGCACTTACCCTATGGAACTGAAGGAGGCTTACTACAGAGCAAAGTATCCACAGTGCTACTTGCTCCTAAATCCACTTATACCTGAACCCACTTATGCCTTGCAAAACTACAAATCCCAAGGCTCCATAGGCTGGTGCGACAGCACCACCGAAAGTGGTGTCAAGCTGTCCCACTGAGTTCAGTAGGACATACCTCAAAGTCACTACATGCGTAGGATTGCATTTGGGGTTTCTGCATTGATTTGGGAAACTGCAAAATCACATCTCCAATGGGACATTTGCCCTAACAACCCTGTTCATGTTTTCTCATAGGCCTTTTCTTGAGGTAGGCCTTCTCTGTGAGGTTAATGGACTCAGGGTTGTATGCTGTGGCCTGTTCAGAAATGCTAGGCTTGAGTGTTGGACTCTCTGGAGAGCAGGGTTCGAATCTCCCCTTAGTCATGGACACCCACTTTTGACAAGTCACACTCTCTCAGCTCAGAAGAAGGCAAACAATGCAAAGCCCGCTCTGAAGAAACCTTGCAAGAAAACCCTGAGATGGGAGTTGCCTTAGGGTCCCCATAAATCAGAAACAACTTGAGGGCGCACAACAACAACAACAACAACAACAACAACATATACACTTTATTCTTGCAGGTGTTCAAGCGACTATCCTGCACCCATGTAACCAGAGCATGGGGAAAAGCCACTCTTTGGGATGACAAAACCAGTGGCTATGGTGACAGGGGGATTCTGGGAGTGGTTGGGGTTTTCTGTGGGGTTTGCCATTGGCCTTCTTCGGAGGCTGAGAGAGTGGGACTTGGCCAAGGCCATCCCAGTGAGTCTCCAAGGCTGAACTCTGGAAAGCAGAGCTCCCAACTTTCCTCTATTAGGCTGCCTCTGCACTGCAGAAATAATCCGGTTTGACACCGCTTTAACTGCCATGGCTCAATGCCATGGGATTCTGGGAAGTGGAGTTTGTTGGGCCGAGCTCTGCTCTGTTCTATTCTAGATCCTTCTGGAGAGGTGGGATAGAAATAAAACCGAGGAGGATGATGATTCCACTCTACTGCACACCATGGTTTCAGACACAAAATGGTGTGTGTGTGTGTGTGTGTGTGTGTATGGGGTATAACATGACCTTCAGGCTCTGTGTATAAGATGCATATGAAACATACATACATTTTTAGTGTTTCAATATCCCCAAATCTGCAAAGCTCTGGCATCCCAAAGACTTCTGATTGGGAATATTTTGAAGAAGAGAGACTCAATCTGCAGCATTATTATTATTATTATTATTATTATTATTATTATTATTATTATTATTATACCCCTTATTCATTTAAGATGAGATTCAGCCTCCCAGGTGTTCCAGGTCTCTCCAAATGCATGCAAAATGTATTTTAGAATTTGAGAATTTTTGAAGGTTAGAATTTTAGAAACATCTGCAAAGTGTATTTTAGCATTTTAGAAGGTTAGGATTTTAGTGCTTTAGGAACACAATGCAAAGTGTATTTTAGAATTTTAGTATTTTGGAAACAGACGCAAAGTGTCTTTCGGAATTGGAGAAGGTGAGAATTTTAGTACTTTAGAAACACATGCAAAGTGTATTTTAAAATTTTAGAAGGTGGGAATGTTAGGGTTTTGGGAACACATGCAAAGTGTATTTTAGAATGTTTGTATTTTAGAAACACATGCAAAGTCTATCTTGGTCTAACTTTGCTATTCTCTATAAACCCTGGGATGGCCAACCTGGGACCCTCCAGAGAACTATGGCTCCCATCATCCCTCTTCAAGAGCTTCTATTGGGCAAGATTGATGGGTGTTCTAGGTCAAAAACCCTTTTGAGGGTCATACTGTTCTCCTATCCCACTCCATGATATACAACAAATGTCACTGAGCAGCATCCAGACTGCTATATTAAAGCAGTTTGACATCATTTTAGTTGCTGTCCTTTAGAGGATGGGGGCAGCCAGAGCTCTCTGACAGACCAGGCTGAAAGGCCTCAGCAGACTACAGGTCCCAAGGATGGAGTGCAAAGTGCTATCAAACTGGTTTATCTCTGCAGTGTGGAAGAGATGACAGTCCTGCCTGAGGCTTGCAAGGATTTAACTTGGGATCTTCTGTATGCAAGGCTCTTCCCTTGAATTTTTAACTTTTCCCAGGGGTGCCTTTCCCAACCTGAGGTCTCTTGCCCCTCCAAGCAAAACAACAGACCTCTCAAGCCACAAAAGCCAGGGCTTTTTCTTCCCAAAAACATCTGGAAAGGAGACTGGGTTGGGAAAGTTTGGGCAGAAAAGGGATTAGAGGGCTTCTGCTGACCCTTCAGAAGCTTTTAAAAGCAAGCTGATGCATTTCTGTTTAGGCTGGAAGGGGAAAAAAGAAAACTTTAAAGGCTAGAGGACACATTGAAATGTAAGGTGTGTGTGTGTGTGTGTGTATATATATATATATATATATGAAAGAAAAAAAATAATGTCATTTTTTTTACAATTTTCCAAACACTACAATTCCCAGGGTTCCATAGAGCCTTGAGCCAGGGCAGTTTGAAGTGGTTTCAAACCGGATCATTTCTGCAGTGCGGATGCAGCCTTGCTTTCCCTTTCTATTCTCATCTCCAGATTTTAGAGGTGTATATATATAAAAAAGGTGCTTGGTTTGCTTGATAGGGGCCTTTTGCTTTTTGCTGATCTCCAAATCTTCTCAATGCCTTTCCATGGATCTACTCTAAAGTAGGCTTGTGACTGAAAGAGATTGCAGTTCCCTAAATTCCAAGGACTAAAAGGAAAAAGGGAGAAGCAATTTTGCAAAAACAAACCCTAAGCCTTTGGGTAAAGGTGGCGTTTTGAAATGGCTTTTTGAACGTTTTTAAATGTATTTTTTAAAAATGGAAGCAACCTAGGATCCAACCCTGGAAGAAAGGCAGCATTTATTGACTTTCAATACATAAGATGCAAAAAGGGTAATGTCAAATGTAGTCTGTGCTTTAACCTCAGGGGCCATTGAGTTGACAAGCTGGAGAAAAAATGTTTCTACCCTGAAATGCCAACTTAAGTCAATCGCAGTAGTTTAAATATATATATTTATACACACACACACACACACACACACACAACTGAATGGACAGCTCAATGGACTTCAACGCATTTATGTCTTATCTCTGCTTTAGAGGATCTAACTTCCAAGCAAGAATCTGCATTATCTCACCTCATCCTCCAAATGAACCACTTTTTTGGGAAGGAATTACAATTTCCCCCACTAAATGCTAAATAATAATAATAATAATTATTATTATTATTATCATCATCATTATTTTCTTATATCCCGGGCTAAATGCATAGTGCTAGCATGTACTAAATAATGAAGTGCATATTGTGTTAAATGCATGGTGTTAAAATGCACCAAATGCTGAAATACATACTGTGCTAAATGCATAGGTGCTAAAAGGCACTAAATGCTAAAATGCATATTGTGCCAAACGCACGGTGCTAAAATGCACCAAATGCTGGATGCATATTGTGCTAAAATAGTACTAAAATGCATATTGTGCTAAATTTATAGTGCTAAAATGCACTGAATGCTGACTCTATATTGTGCTAAATGCATGGTGCTAAAATGCACCACATACTGAAATGCCTATTGTGTTAAATGCATAGTATTAAAACGCACTAAATGCTGAAAGACATTTAGCATGGTGCTAAAATGCACCAAATGCTAAAATGTATAATGTAC
>NC_056531.1:10754357-10754647 GCF_019175285.1 Sceloporus undulatus
TAAATGCATGGTGCTAAAAATGCACCAAATGCTAAAATGCATATTGTGCTAAATGCATAGTGCTGAAATGCACCAAATGCTAAAATGTATAATGTACTAAATGCATGGTGCTAAAAATGCACCAAATGCTAAAATGCATATTGTGCTAAATACATGGTGCTAAAATGCACCAAATGCTAAAATGTATAATGTATTAAATGCATGGTGCTAAAAATGCACCAAATGCTAAAATGCATATTGTGCTAAATGCATAGTGCTGAAATGCACCAAATGCTAAAATGTATAATGTA
>NC_056531.1:10754657-10758515 GCF_019175285.1 Sceloporus undulatus
CTAAATGCATGGTGCTAAAATGCACTAAATACTAAAATGCATATTGTGCTAAATGCATGGTGCTAAAATGCACTAAATACTAAAATGCATATTGTGCTAAATGCATGGTGCTAAAATGCACTAAAGGCTGAATAAAATGTAGGGCTTTAATCTATATTTCGAGATCTGTCTTTTGGCCAACCTGGTCCCCTCTCTTTTTGCTACTAAATGCTCTCTGTGTATATTCCTTTATCCCAGCATCTTAAACTTCAATGCTGGGAGTCTTTGCAAACTATGTATCATTTTATGTATGTATGTATGTATGTATATATGTATCTTTAATATCTCTCTCACTTGCAGAAATTATTGCAAATTAGAAAAAGTACCATTTCCAAAATCCAGGCACAACTTTCAGAACAGAATTTAAAGGAACAAAGCTTTTAGTTTCACAGCAGAAGCATCACCCAAGTCAGTCTCAAAAGGCCAGGAGAATGAAATGAAATAAAATAAAGGGATGGGGAAGGGTTTTGTCTGTCTGTACACCTCCCAGTACACTTCCCAGAATTCCATAGCACTGAGCCATGGCAGTTAAAGCAGTGCCAAACTGGATTGTTTCTGCAGTGCGGATGGCCGGGCAAATTTAAAGGCTTCCACTCGATTATTAATTTTTTTAATTAGAATTAGGATTTACTGATTCACCAACCAAGGGAACAATGCTCTTGGAATGAAAGAACCAAGGACTTCTGAGCAGATTGAAAGTTGCTTTGGGTTCCGCTTTGGGAAAAAAGAGGCATCTAATAAATGAAAGAAATGAATAAATATAAAATACTGAGAGTCAAGTGAGTTTGGGCTCATCCTCACCAGGACTTCATAAGAAAGACTCTCAGACTTTCTTCATAAGTAAAGCAGAAATCAACATCAAAAGTGGGCCATTTCATAAATCTATATTTTATTGACATATGCATCTATATTTATATCTATATTTATCTATATTTTACTTACACTTATTTATTTTATCTATATTTTTATTTAAATACAGGGACTCGAGGTGGCTTTTCGAAGAGCCAGCCAGGATAATCCCAAAGCTTCTGAATTTTGCAGAACTCTTGGTCAGGTAAGAGACAAAACCATCTCCAAAAAATAAATATATTCAGATACCTGGTTGGTCTGCCAAGCTGTTCAGCCTGCAAAGAGACACAACTCTTTGCCATCCTTTTATTTTATTTCATTTTATTTTATTTTGGCACTATGATGAAGAGGAATATTGAAAAACCCAACCGCCCAAAGATCCTTCCAACAAAATATTGCCTAGTTTTGTTTCTGCTCATGGAACTCATGGCCTTCTCTGTGTTTCAGTTTAAAGGTGGCCCTTTTAAGCTAAACCATTTATGGGACAAGGAGTCCCCTTGAACTGCTATGGCTCTGTCCTATGAGTGCCTGGGATTTGTAGTTTTAGGGAAGGACCTTTAGCACCTTCGGCCCAGAGGCCTCTAGCCAACTATGAATCCCAGGCCTCCATAGTAAGTAGCCATGACAGTCAAAGTGAGATTTTAGTGGCTGCAGATCTATCTCCATCCATTCCTGGTCAGGAACCAAACCTTAACTTCAGCCAGGCCTGTCTGAGATGGAATGTAAGGGGTTCGGAAAATGTTCTTGATACTACTACTAATAATACTAATAAAGTTTTATTTATATGCTGCCTTTCTTGTAGCTTTTGCTGATCCTTGCCAGTTGGGGGACACTGTCTCAGCCCCCCAGTCCCTTGTAGGCCCCACATGTGAGAATGGAAACACCACACAAGCAAAAACCCCATTGCGATTCCCTCTTTGCTTCAGCTCTTCTGAAGGTGCACCTATCTACACCAGGGATTCCCAAACTTTGGTCCTCCGGGTGTTTTGGACTTCAGGTCCCAGAAGCCCCAGGAATTCTGGAAGCTAAAGTCCAAAACACTTGGAGGACCAAGGTTGGAGACCACTGATCTACACTGTAGAAGTAATGCTGTTCCACACCATTTTGCAGGATCCTGGGATTTGTAGTTTGGCAAGGCCCTAGCACTCTGGCAGAGGAGGCTCAAGGCCTTGTCAAACTTCAGATACTAGGGTTCCACAGGCTGGAGCACCTGGACTTAAAGTGGTGCCAAACTGCATTATCTCAATGTAGATTCACCCTAAGTCTGAGGTTAGGAGCATAAGCATGGCACCTGTTTATCCAAAGCAGTGGCATCTCAGAAAGTTGCTCAAGGGTTTCTGACTCATCTGGAAAAAGTGACTCAAAGAAGGAAGGTGGAGAACACATTTCTATGTTCTCATTGTCAATTGTTTGTGGGTTCCCAAGAATCTCAAGAGATGCCTACATTACATTTGGTGGGAGCTGTTTACTTCTCAGGGGCTGCATCCGTACTGCAGCAATAATCCACTTTTGACACCACTTTGACAGCCATGGCTCAATGCTATGGAGTCCTAGGAACTTTAGTCTCTTGTGGCACCAGGGCTTTCTGACAGAGAAGGGTCAATGTCTCATAAAAGCACAAATCCCAGAATGCCGTAGTACTGAGCCATGGCTAAAGTGGTGTCCACCTGGATTGTTGCTGCAGTGCAGAAGCAGCCAAAGGTGCTATGCATAAAACCAGTCCTTCTGATGTGTTGGATGGATTGCAACTCCCATTTTCCCCAGCCAGCCTAGATGGAGGCTGGTGGATTGAGGGAAGCTGCTTCAAATCCTTTCTTTGCTGGCTGTTTCTCTATATTTCTCTATATTCTCTCTACCTCATAAGTCTTGCTTTGTATCTCCTCCACCTCTCTGTAGGGCAACAACAACAACAACAACAACAACAACAATAATAATAATTTTCTTTTATCCCCCCTTTCTCCCAATATAGGAACTCAAGGTGGCTTTGATTATGGATCAAAATCCATAATCATTAAGGAAAACTAGGACAGGCCATCTCCTATTCTGAAGGTTTTTTCTTGTCCTGGAAGAAGTCTTCCCTTCCAGTCCCAGGACAGGAAAGAAGCAAAATCAAATTGGGGTTTTAAAAATAATAATTTAACTCATTTCTGTAGTGAGGCCTATAGCCAGAGATTTTGTGGTGTGTGTGTGTGTGTGTGTGTAAGAGAGGTTTATTATTTATTATACATGATCTAAGATGCAATCCTGCAGTCAAAATGACTAAATACACCATGGTTCCTTCCCTGTAGGCATGGCTAGAATTGCATAGATAGATAGATAGATAGATGGAAGGATGGATGGATGGACGTTAGATGAACTAGATAGATTAGATTAGATAGATTACATAGACATAGATAGATAGATAGATAGATAGATAGATAGATAGATAGATAGATAGATAGATAGATAGACAGACAGACAGAATAGACAGATAGATGCTAGATATATTAGAAAGATTACATTAGATAGATAGATAGATAGATAGATAGATAGATAGATAGACAGACAGACAGACAGACAGACAGACAGAATAGACAGACATATGATGGCTTAGATAGATTAGATTAGAATAGACAGACAGACAGGATAGGATAGAAAAATAGATTATAGATATATTAGATTACATTAGATAGACAGACAGATAGACAGATAGGATAGATAAATAGATAAAATAGATAAAATAGACAGAAAGATGATAGATGGATTAGATAGATTAGATTAGATAGAAAGATTAAATAGACAGATGATACATAGATAGATGATAGATGATAGATAAGACAGATAAAATAGACAGATAGATTATTGAGATAGATAGATAGATAGATAGATAGATAGATAGATAGATAGATAGATAGATAGATAAGATGGACAAACAGAGGATAGATAGATGACAGATTAGATAGATGATAGATTAGATAGACAGACATAGAG
>NC_056531.1:10758525-10800816 GCF_019175285.1 Sceloporus undulatus
GATAGATAGATAGATAGATAGATAGATAGATAGATAGATAGATAGATAGATAGCCTAATAGGTTGCAATCCTATATGTATGCTTGCCAGGAAATAAGAAAGATTGACATCAATGGGACTTACTCCTGGACAGATATCATAAGACTGCATTGTTAATGTCATCTAGTCTGATTATGTGTGTGTACACACACACACACACACACACACACACACACACACAGAGTATAATTATATACATAATAAGTCTCTAGTGAAAACACTGCAAGCTTTCATCTCTCTCAAACTCCTCCTGGACCCTCTATTTTTTTTGGAGGGGGGAGATTGCAATTTCCAGTAGCCACATTAGTATAGTCTAATAGGTTTGGGCTGCACTCCTATATGACATTATTATTATTATTATTATTATTATTATTATTATTATTATTACCCTGGTTCCATATGCATGCATAGCTTTTCAATGTAGTGAAATATTGACTGAAGTGGACCTAAAATAGCTGTTAAAAACCCACCAGTGACAGCTCTGAAAGGAGCATCCTCTGCATGGCTGGATGGCCATCTGCTCGGAGTGTGTGTGCGTGTGCGTGTGCTTGGACTGAGAGTTCCTGCATGGCAGAATGGGGTTCGATTGGATGGCCTTGGAGGTCTCTTTCAACTCTGGGAGTCTAGGTTTTCTATGGAAAGGGAGCAAAGCCCCTCAAGCCTGTGTTTTGTCTCCCAAATTCATTCCCAGTCTTTCCAATCCCTGGAACCCCAGCGGGCAGAATGCAAAGACATAGCAGTGTTAGTGTGTAGGTTCAGGCTCGAGAGAGATCTTGCAGCACCTTTGAGACTCACTGAAAGAAAGTTGGCAGCAGGAGCTTCCCTAGGCTTCAGACTCCTTCAAAAGCACCAGAGGAAGGAGGCTGAAGCCTAGGAAAGCTGCTGCTGGCAGCAACTTCATTCTGTCAGTGAGCCTCAAAGGTGCCACAAGATCTCTCTACAGACTGAGACTCCAGCAGGCATCTTGGTTCATTTGAAGGTTCATGAATGGCAAGGAATGCAGTCGACCAAGGCAGGCTCAATGCTGAACAACAAACGACCATGCCCAGAATTCCACAGCATGGAGCCAGGGCAGTTCAAGCGGAATCAAACCGGATTATCTCTGCAGTGTGGCTGGATCCCTGAGTAGCCTCGCTTTGCTGCCTTTGCAAAGGAATATTTCTTACTCCCAGCCTTCTCTTGTCAGAGAGCCACCAGGAAGGATTTTTCGATGTTGGCAAGTTATGTCTGTTGTTTTGATGATCAGAGAATCAGAGAATTATGATGCCTGTAAAGGGCCATGCCAATTTACGGCGCTATATAAATATTCATTAATAATAATAATAATAATAATAATAAAAATCATAATGACGACGACGACGATGATAATAATAAAAACGATAATGATTGTGATAGAAATGATGATAATCGATGGTGATGATGATGATGATGATGATGAGATAATAATAATAATAATGATAGTGATTATGATGATAATAAAATGTAAATGTTGATGATTGTAATAATAATAATAATAAATGATAATGATGGTGAGATGATGATAATGATGATGACAATGATAATGATAATAATAATAATAAAAATAATGATGATGATAATTGTGATAGTGGTGGTGATGATGGTAAAAATGGTAATGATGATGATGATTGCGATAATGATGATGATAAAAATGGTAATGATGTTGATTGTGATGATGATGATGATGATAAAAGGTACTGATGATGGTGGTGGTGGTGATAATAATAATAATAATAATAATAATAATAATAATAATAATAATAAATGAAGATGATGATGATGATAAATGATAATGACAATGATGACGACAAAGCCCAGGAGGATCCCTTACTAGCACTGAGCCCGGGCAGTTCAAGCGGTCTCAAACCGGACTATTGCTGCAGTGTATAGTTTGGGAGCTCAGCCTCGCCAAGGGGCCGGGGAGGGTCTCCTCGGGTGTAAAGAAGGGGGTGGGAAAGCCTCTGGGGCTCTCCATGCGCGCGATCCTAGGCAGGCCAGGCGATCGAGGCGATTCGGAGGCAGAACACTAGAAAGGCGCACGTTGCAAAAAGCCTGGGTTTTTGGAAAGGTGGGCAAGAGAAGGGTCAGCCCTGGCTTCTTTCCCTGGCATCAAGAAGGGAAGGGGGGGATCAATGACAACCCCCACCAGATCCAGCCCCAGATCCCCCCCAGATCGACCCCCCCCCAGCAAATGGATCCCCAGCCTAACCTGGTTCTGCTCCTGTTGCAGCCTCTTTTGCAGGCATCCAGCGAAGGCCAGCCTTCCTTCCCTGGCAAGGCACCCTTTCTGACACCGCAGGGCCCCGCCTGGCTACCGTATTGCTCTCCTCCTGGGCCCCCTCCAAAAAGAGCATCCCCAGATCCCAAATCCAACACCAAATCCCAAAAGCAACCCCCAATGCAGAAGCAAAAGCAACCCAAACAAAAACAACCATCAAATTCAAAACCAAAAGCAAAATTCAAATAGAACAACAACAACAAAACTCGAAACAAAATTCGAAACCCAAACCCAAACTAACAAAAGCCAAACGAAATTCAAAACGAAAACAAGAACGAAAAACCGAAAGCAAAAAACGACCAGAAGAAAAAGAAAATTAAAAAAAAACAACAACCCCAAAACCCAACAACAACCAAATTCAAAACAAAACCAAATTCGAAACAGAAAACAAAAGCAGCCACAACAAAAACAAAATTCAAAACAAAAAAGGAAACCAAAACCAAAAAGAACAGGAACACAAACGAAAACAGAATCCAAAACAAAAGCAGAAGTCACAAACAAAAACAACAGAAACAAAAACAAAATTCAAAACAAAAGTCAAAAGCAAAGAGAAGAGAAACAACAAAATTCAAAGCAGAAACAAAAAGTCAAAGGCAAAAACGAAGTTCAAGACAAAAACCCAAGTCCAAAACAAAAACGACAGAAACAAAAACAAAATTCAAAGCAAAAACAAAAAGTAAGAAAACCCAAACGAAAACACAAGTCACAAGCAAAAACGACAGAAACAAAAATAACATTCAAAACAAAAAAGAAACACAAACAAAAAAGCCCCAAAATGAACAGGAACACAAACAAAAACTCAAAAGCAAAAACAACAGAAACAAACAAAATTCAAAACAAAAAAGAAACCAAATTCAACAACAGCAGCAACGTTTAAAGCAGAAACCAAACATCAAACCAAAAAGAGAATGAAAACAAGAAAAGAGAAAGAAAAGAGAAAAACAAGATTCAAAGCAAGCAGGAAAATATAAAGCAAGAAGCAAAAGAGGGAAAGGAAACCCAAATGAAAGCCAAAAGAAAAAGACAAGGAAAAACCATCAAACGTCGATTTAACTTAAAATTCAATTCCAATTCCAGTTCAAACGAAGTCAAGGGAAGAGACAGCCACCTGGGCGCCTGGGTCTGTCTTTCTCTGGGCTGGGTTTTCTGGGATGCCACCCCCATTGCCCCTCTCCTGGCTCAGCAGACTCTCCTTGCCCTCCTTTCTTGAATGATACAGAAAACATTGGACAAATCCAAACAGGACTCCATTAGTGATACCTTTCTTGGCCAAGCAAAATGCACAATATGCTTGTTGCAAGCTTTCGAAGCTCCATGGGCTTCTTCTTCCTCAGGCAAGAGCTTACCAAGCAAACAGGAGAGAGAAAAACCATTGGGGATGCTAGGCAGATGCCTTAGTAAAGATGGTGGGATGGGGAGGATAGCTGATCTGACGTTATTTTCCTATGGGGAGCATACCTTCTATTATTTTCTTCTGTTAGTAAAGATGTTCTGATGGGGAGGATAGCTTACATGTTCTTTTCTGATGGGGAGGATATTTTGCCTGCCTGCCTGCCAAAGATCTCCTCTCCAGTATGCCCCCTTTACTAAGGGCTGAAACCCCAGGCAGGCCTCTGACTAGCTTCTCCAATTCTTCTTCTTTCTCCTGTTTGGTTTGTGACATCTTGCCTGAGGAAGAAGAAGCCCTGGAGCTTCGAAAGCTTGCAACAAGCATATTGTGCATTTCGCTTGGCCAATAACAGGGATCACTGAGGGATTCCCAACATTTCTTTGGGGAGGGAAAAGATCCCCCTCAGGCCTCCCGACCCCCCCTCCCCAGGCTCTGTTGCCCCTCTCTGCCTCAGGCAGCTCCATGTCTTAGGCGGCACGATCCTTTCCATCCCAGCTGCCCTACTCCCCTGCCTCAAGGGAGGGATGCTTTCCTCTCTTTGCTAGGCGAAATGGGGTGCAAGGGGGACGTTGAGAGGGGACTTGGGGAAACTACAGAGCCCCAACTCCCTCCCCTAGCCAGGTTGAAGGTTAGGAGGAAAGGAGGGGGAAAGCAAGGCGAAATGGACATTGAAGAGCAAAGGTGGGGGGCTGATGATGTTGGGGGACACACAGATCAGGGATCTGAGGCCAAAGGGATGGAAGAAACCAGATCCCCAAAGCAGAGGATCTCGTTTGAAGTATTGCAGGGCGCCCCGCTTCGGAGAATTACGGCCCCATTCATTGCAAGGCAGAGAGCGCGGCTGCCAGGGCGATGGCTGGGGATCGTTTTGCCCGGCGGAGGTTTGGCATCCGCACTGCCCAGCTAATCCGGTTTGACCTCGTTTGAGCTGCCCTGGCTCAAGGCGATGGGATCCTGGGGGACAAGACGTTGGGATCCAAAAGAAGCAGGACAATCTTAAAGAAGGGAAAGGGGTTTGGGGACCTGCGACCAACTACAAGGTCGATGGGATCCTGGGATTTGTAGTTTTGCAGGGCCTTCCTGAGCCTTCTCTGCCCAAGAGGGCTGATGCCTCACCCAAACTGCTCATTCTGGAGGATGGGAGCCAGGGCAGTTCAAGCGGGGTCAAACTGCCTTCTTTCAACAGTGGAGATGCACTCCAAGTTCCTAGTCCGCAGTAGAATGAGGTGTCTGGCAAAGAAGGCCCAATGCCTCCCAGAACTACAGTTCCCAGGACTCCCCAGCACTGAGCCAGGGCAGTTCAAGCGATCTCAGAGTGGATTCTTTCTGCAGGAGGTTTTGGACCATAATCCGGTATGACACCGCTTGAACCTCTGGGCATTTTGCGGAGCCAAGGAGTTTCAAACTGCATCCAGACTGGGGAAATCATCCGGTTTGGCACCACTTGGCCTGCCCTGGCTCAAGGCGGCACCCCTGCTAAAACAAATGACACAACTTGCCCATAGGGAAACCATACTTGCCTAGGGAGAGTCACTTCGGGATCCCCCCCCTTTTTTTTGTGTGTGTGTGTGTGTGTTGAATGTTTTAAAAACCCAGCTTCTCCTATTAGTATTCTCCTATTACGCTCTATGGGCAAGTATTCTCCAATGATCCCCTATGGGCAAGTATTCTATTATTCTCTATGGGCATATATTCTCCAATGATTCTCTATAAGCAAGTATTCTCCTATTATTCTCTATGGGCAAGTATTCTCTAGTCATTCTCTATAATGATTCCCTATGGACGAGTATTCTCCTATTATGTTCTATGCGCAAATATGCTCCTATGATTCCTTATGGGCAAGGATTCGCCAATGATTCCCTATGGGCAAGTACAGTTTCCTTATGGGCAAGTACTGTTATTTGCACCTCCCCGTTCAAGGCTATGGAAATCTGGGCATGGCCGTCTGTTGTGGCACCAGAGCCAGGGCAATTCAAAGCGGTCTCAAGCCGGGTTCTTTCTGCAGTGTGGATGAAGCCAGGAATCTTCTGGACCCATTGAGTCAAGGGTTAAAGGGAGGTTTCAGTGATGGAGTCGATGGGTCTAACTGCAGAAACCATCCAGTTTGAGAGCGCTTGAACTGCCCTAGCTCCCTGCTAGGGGATCCTGGGAATCGGAGTTGAGAGCTCTCTGACAGAGAAGGCTCAATGGCTCACAAAACTAGAATTCCCAGGATTCCCTAGCATTGAGCCAGGGCAGTTCAAGCGCTCTCAAACTGGATGCTTTCTGCAGTGTGTCTGGGATCAGCGATTTCCAAACCAGGCTCTTTCCCATTGAGATCAACAGAGGAAGGCTGTGGAATTCTGGGACATGGGGGCCCCTTGCCTTTCTTCCACATCAACCGACAGTTCCTAGAATTCCATCGCATGGCGCCAGGGCAGTGAAAGCGGGGTCAAAACGGATCATTTCAGCAGTGCGGATGCAGCGAGGTCTTTGGTCCCTTTGCAATTGCTTCGAAGGAATGGAGCGTTGGCAGTTCAAGCGGGGTCGATCTGCATTCATTCTGCAGTGCGGATGCAGCTATCTTGGATTTGTATGGGTTTGAGAGTGATTTGAGACAAGTTCTAGCCCCGCATCTCGCAACCCTGCAGCGAAACCGACGCGAAACAAACCTGGAGCGAATCTAATCTCAAGAATTATTATTATTATTATTATTATTATTATTATTATTATTAAACATTTGAGAATCACCTTTTTTAACCTATCCATTGCAGATCCCTCCCAGCTTTTCTCATCTCTGCTGTACACAGTACAATCTTGAGTTTTGAAAAAGGAGAAGAGTTTGTCTATTTGTGGACTATTCCTTGCCCTAAGAAAACCCTAAGAAATAATAATAATAATAATAATAATAATAAATTATTAATTATTAATTATTAATTATTATTATTATTATTTTATGAAATGCATGGCGCCGCCATAAAAACACATATTGATCTGGTACCTCAAAATGGATGAGGAACTCTGGAACAGAAAATGGCATTATAGTTGCAAAGCTCCGAGGGAGGTCACATACTCTCAGCCTCAAAAGACCCAGGAGATAGGTTTGCCTTTGAGTCGCCCTAAGTTGGAAACAACTAAAAAATGTAGGACACAATCGTCTATTTTTCTTCTCTTGTTCTACACCCTCTAAGTTTCTTTCTTTCTTTCTTTCTTTCTTTCTTTCTTCCTTATATAAATCCAATCAAAGAGGTTAATAAAACCAGTGGTTTTCTGCTCTTGTTGTTTTGCTGTGAAGTCAAGTTCTGGGGAAACTTCCTGCTGAGTTTTAGTTCTTGCCTGAATTTTTGGGACTGTTTGAAAAAGAAGAAAGAAGAATGCAGTAGGAAACCCTAAAACTTGAGAAAAGTCCTAAACCTTTAGGAAAAGGGGAAAGAAGCACCTCAAATGTATGGGGTCTTGGGGAACTCCCCACCACTTGGGTTGCTGTGATCCTGTTCAGATTTACTGGGACTAAAGGGTTGCATCCGCACGGCAGAATTAATCCAGTTTGACCCCACTTTAGCTGCCGTGGATCATTGTTGTGGAATTCTGGGGAATGGAGTTGTTTGCCAGAGTGGAGCTACAAATCCCAGGATGGCGCCATAGCAGTTAAAGCGGTGTCAAACTGCATCACCATTATCATCTGCCAGGGCTCCATGCTATGGAATCCTGGGATGTGCATTTTTGTGACTGAGTTAGCCTTCTTTTCCAGAGAACTCAGGTTCCCGAACAAACTACGAATCCTAGGAGTCCATAGGATGGAGCCATGGTTGTTAAAGTGGTGTCAAACTGCAGTATTATTATTATTATCATCATCATTGGTGCTGTCATCATCCTCTGCCAGGGCTCTATGCTATGGGATCCTGGGATGTGTAGTTTTGTGAGTGAGTTAGCCTTCTCTGCCAGAGAGCTTGGGTTTCCCAACAAACTACAAATCCCAGGAGTCCATAGGATGGAGCCATGGCAGTTTAAGCAGTGTCAAATTGCATCATCATCATCATCATCATTTTCATCATTGCTGCTATCATCATCATCATCCTCTGCCAGGACTCCATGCTATGGGATCCTGGGATGTGTAGTTTTGTGAGTGAGTGAGCCTTCTCTGCCAGAGAGCTTAGGTGCCTCAACAAACTACAACTCTCAGAAGTCCATAGGATGGAGGCCATGGCACTTAAAGCGGTGTCAAACTGCATTATCATTATCATCATCATCATCATTGCTGCTATCATCATCATCATCCTCTGCCAGGGCTGTATGCTATGGGATCCTGGGATGTGTAGTTTTGTGAGTGAGTTAGCCTTCTTTTCCAGAGAACTCAGGTTCCCCAACAAACTACGAATCCTAGGAGTCCATAGGATGGAGCCATGGCTGTTAAAGTGGTGTCAAACTGCATCATCATTATCATCATCATCATCATCATCATCATCATCATCATCATCATCATCATCATCATCATCTGCCAGGGCTCCATGCTATGGAATCCTGGGATGTGTAATTTTGTGACTGAGTTAGCCTTCTTTTCCATAGGATGGAGCCATGGCAGTTAAAGCGGTGTCAAACTGGGTTATTTCTGCATTGCAGATGCAGCCTATATCTCTAGCCTTTGAATCCTTTTTCACTGGGAGAACACAAACCACAGCTCCATGAAAACAGAGAAAGAAACTGAGACTTATTTATAAATGTTGGCTGCAATCCTTATTCTCATTTACCTGGGAGTAAATGCCTGATAAAGACACCCCAGAGAGAAAGGAGTTGGATTGACGCCTGGGTTCTGCATCCCAAAAGATGGCCCTAACAGAGTGTGTACACAAGTTTAAAAATTATATATATACATGTGTGTGTGTGTGTGTGCGTGCGTACACCTCAGGTTACATTATTTCAGGAGGCCAGGTTTAAATATAGCTATCCTGGCTTAAAAAGGGAAGAGAACGAAGCCAGAAGAATGCTGCCATGGCATTGGAAGAGAAAAGTTCCAGGAGGACCATCCTTCCTCCATTCAGGCAAAGGCATTCCAAATTACTACCCATTTACTCCAGAGTCATGACATCAAGTTACATTGCAGTCTTGCAAGGGAATGATATGGATGGGGGCATTGCGCATGTGTGTGCTTGCAAACTAGATCCTCCCAAATCAATATGCATACATGGGACTGTAGGCCTATCTGGAAGAAACCAATGAACATATATTTTAAGTAACATGCCTGTGATATGGTTCCCTGGGTGCATTTAGTATCAAAGACAATGCTACTTTGAAATCAGAAATATCTATTAGTTGATTTGACTTGCCTTCTAAGTGTGGCTTGTCTACAGGGGGCCTTAATCAGGACTGAAGGTTCAAGACATGTCCTATTGGTCCTCCCTGAATCTTAGATCTAATCTGCACTGCAATAAATAGTAGTTAGGTAGATCATATATACAATATTCAAAGGGTCTGTTCAAGTTGGGATTAGCAAAAAGGACTCAGGCCATTTGATATATATATTTGTGCTGTAGGATGTCGCTTGTTACCAAAGAAGAGGAAACATGTCCCCCCAAAAAGATTGAAAGAGGATTCAGCCGCAGTTAGCACACGAGTGAGGTAAGAAATCCAAAAGCTTAAGCCTTACTCATAAGAAAAGAAAGCCCAAGTGGATTGGGAGAGTTGCAGCTCTGTCCTTGACTCTCTGCATGCTATCATAGCACTTCCATTCTCTTCCCAAGGGAGATGGTTGTAAAAGCGTGCCTTTTGCTGAGCTGGAAAAATCAGTTTGGCAAAAGACATTCTTTTACAACTGTCTCCATCTGGAAGGAGAATGGAAGTGCTGTGACAGCATGCGGAGAGGCATGATGAAAGCTTCTACTATCCTGATCTTGATCCGTTTCAGCTTACTTTTCTCATCCAACCTCTTTATTATGCAGCAGGCCAAGATGGTACAAAGAGGTGGAACTGAATCTCCTAAGTGGGATGAGCTTACTTCCCTATTCGGTTTTTGGGAACTCCACATGAACACCACCAAAGAGACACAAAAGTGACCACTAACATGCAATGGACCAAGTCTGTATTAAAGTTCAATCTTGAGGGCTTGCATCCTTAAGAGCCCTGGCGCTACATGCAGTTTTCAGCAATAGCTGAATGAATCACACCTGTTCTTGGGTCTTATCAGTGTTTACGAATTGTTCTGCCAGCCAGAGATAAGCGTCACCCGTGGTGAGTGTCCAATAGAGACAGGTGTGAGATCCTCCCAGATTCCAACGTTGTACTCTCTTGGTTTCAAAGTAAACAAAGGGTTCAGCCCCAAACTAGAAGCTCCTTGCAGGGAGTTTAGTTGTCATGCTCTTAAGGCGATCCAGGCATAACGGAACAGTTATTATATGTCGCTCTGGCTCCTCGATACAGTGGTGCCACTAGGTTTGGCATCGCCCAGTGTGGTAACTCATGGCATCACCCCGGACCTCCTCCCAAAACCTTAGTCATGTTGTTTTGTACTAACGTTATTCATAAATCATAATTGCCATGTATCATGATTTTATGGCATAAACACCTAGCAAAATTAAAATGGTGCCTTTTAATTACAATATCATACACACAAGCTACATGTATTTACACATACAGTGGGCCCTTCCCTTACATGGGGGATCCATTCTGGACCACCACCCCACCGCGTAAGAGAAAAAAATGTGTATGCTCAAGCCCCATTACTTTTTCCAGGGTGCGCCAGGGTTTTTTCCAGCATGGTTTCCAGCATATGCAGGAAGCTGCATAAGGTGCGCCCGCATATGATGCAGGTGCACTGTACATAGTTTCATGGGGCCAAAGTGAAAATTTGGTAAGATGTGATGTTTTTAAAGGAAATTTAAAAAGAAGATATTTTTAAAAAAAACATTAAAAATTATAATTTATTTTTTAAAAATAAGAAACCTGAGAAGTCTCCTTTCTCCTCCTATTGAGCCTCAACCCATTTACACCATCTCTTCCACCGAACTCCTGGGGTTTAAAGGGACATGGGGGAATGTCACTGCCTGTTTCTGCCAAAAAGTAGATGTTTGGGGAGCAGTGGATATCTTAGTAATAAAAATCAATAAAACGTAGGCGAGCACCCAGTGCATTCTGTAATCCTCGCACTCCCCTAGTGATGCCCCTGTCTCAATATATAATAGTCTGCTGCTGAGTTTCTTCTATGAGGGTGAGGCACCATAGCTGAGTGGTAGAGTGCCTGCTTTGCACATTGAAGGTTCCAGGTTCAATTCCTGGTGCCTTCATTTCCAGGGGTCAAGCCAAGAAAGCTCTCTCTCTGGACTTCATCACACCAGGCACACAAGGTGCCACAGCCACATTAGTCTAGGAAATGCAAACATGTTGGGTTGGGGATAGTCCTTATCACCCAGCTATTTCAAATTGCCATTTTGCTGCATTTGTCCCAGCCTCTGTCTTCCACACACCAGCCCCTGTAGCCCTGTTTCCCTGCCCTAACCCTTTCTTAAGTATGTCTTTCGGTCTGTATTTATTGGTATTTATTTTAATTTTTTTTTACTGCAGTTGTGTGATCATGGTAATCCATTCAGTAAAAACAAACAAAGAAAAGAAATTGAAAGAAAAGAAAAACAGCCCATTTGCCACGGGAAGGTAGAGAGGAGGAGAGGAGCAGAATCATGGCCACATGCACCACGTGACTGCTTGCACATTTGAGAGGAACGTATTGCACATGCATCAACACTGGGAAAGCAGCACATTTGGGAGGCGTTGATGGGTTTTGCCCATCAATGAGAAGGAGTGCTCCAGCAATGGATGGACCGCAGACCAGCTACTGGACCTACACAGTGTGTTGTGATGGTAGGGCCACAGATGCTGCTATCCTGCTCTAATCCCACTTTTCCAGCCTTGTGTCATAAATGCCTCTGCCTAAGGCTTGGAGAGTGGCTGCTGACCACTGCAGACCATAATAGGCTAGATAGGCAATTATGGGCTAATAATAATAGGCTAGATAGGACTGCAGCCAGTGTGGTGCAGTGGTTTGAGTGCTGGACTATGGAGATTATCACACTGTTTTCGGTGCCCAACTTACCTCTTCCAAATTTGGCTCAAATTTAGAAGTTAGGCTGATTTTATCACACCACCTTTCCTGTCAAAACGGCTTCCCATTACCTCCAGGGCGGGAGCTTCTGATTTGGAAAAAATGGCAGCTGAAGCAATTTACAGGGCCCGAATTTAGCCCTGGAGGCAACGGGAAGCCATTTTGACAGAAAAGGCCATGCAATAAAATCAGCCTCACTTCCAAATTTGAGCCACATTCGGAAGAGGTAAGTCAGGCACCGGAGGCAGTGCGATAATCTCCTATGACTCTGGAGACCAGGGCTCGAATCCCAGCTTGGCCATGGAAGCCCACTGGGTGCCCTTGGGCAAGTCACACTCTCAGCCTCAGAGGATAGTAATGGCAACAAAGTCCTGAAGAATCTTGCCAAGTTTCACCTTAGGGTCACCATAAGTTGGAAACAACTTGTAGGCACACAACAGCAACAACATAGGCTCTGATAGGAGGGATTTTCCTCTTTACTGGAGGAGTCATAGCTCTGCCAGCAGTGGCCTCCTTCCTGCCACCCAGTTCTACCTTGTGTGTATCTCCTTCTGCCATCCTACCCATAAATAACAACCCGAGATACTTCTGTGGCAGAAGATGAGATGTGGTGTGCGAGTGTGAAGGGAGGAACTGGCCTGCAGCCCCACGCATGTAAACAACTGAATCCTTGTAGCTGATATGAAAGCCACCAAGGGGTCACCTTATTAATTGGGCTTGGAAGATCATTTCACACTTCATAAATCACAGTGAGGCTGGGACAGCTAAGCAGCTCATGAGTCACAAGTGAATGCCAGGTTGCTTTGGTGTGACTCTCCTTCCCCTGTGGGACTTCAGAGTGTGGATCCTAGATGGATTAAATGCAAGTCCCTCTACATATTTGGATTTGAAAGCTGAGTTGGGGGAGATGGGAATCACTGGTCTAATGATAACAGTTAAAAAATTGGGGATTTGCAGAAGGGTGGAGTTAGAGAAATGATTTTCAGCATGTTAGTTTGGAATTAAAAGGGGCACTCCGTTCTTGATCCCCCATTGCCCCTCAAAATACCCACGCGGGTGCTTGTTTCTCTGCATTTTCAAAGCACATTTGCCATTGCGTTATAATACACCACACACACGAGTTACCATCACAGTTACTTTCCCAATAAAAGCTGACGATATTTTGATATTCTGCAAGGATTCTTGCCGGCATCGGTGAAACTACAGTAGTTTCCTCTTGGTCTGTTGGTTTTGGAAGGGACAAAAAAGATGCCCTGGCTTACCATCTTATCAAACTCAATGGCTCAGGAGGATACTCTGGTATCCTTCTGCACCGCAGAGTTTGCATTTTATTCGGAACCTATCCAATTAATGTTCATGCTTCTCCAAAAGTTGCAGTTCCCTGGTCGAAAAATGAGGAAAGTGTATGCAAAATACATTCTGTTAGGGAAAGAGCGTAAAAACCCTGTGCAAATACCATCCTGAAATCCATTAGGTAAGGGGAAAATATGTATATATTAGATAAAACTGTGGAAACAATGCTTAAATTAGAAAAAAAATAAAGACAGAAGAGAATCTGAAATGTGCATGCAACCTTTTTTTAAAAAAGGTCTCCTCCCCAACATTTGGGAACCACTGGTCCAAAAAAATTGCCTTCTTCAACATCACATTATGTCTAGCTATGGACAACCTTCCCTTTTGCTGCATCTCGATGGCTTAATGGCTAGGTGGCATCTCACGTCACTTCTTGGAGACACCCTACGTTGCAAATCATGGCCTGACTTTTGGATGATGACAATGCTCCTTCCCGCTGGGCTCTTTCCTAACTTCTGGGCCTGAACAGACAGGCCAAAATAAAACTGCTTTGGACATGCATCTTAAGAAGCCAGAAGCTGCACTTAGGACTGGAACATGGCTTTGGCGCAGCTTCCAGCCTCTTAGGACACATGCATCATTTAAACAACATACCTCCAAAGTTACCTGAAGCAGCTATATTTTGGCCTGTCTGTTTGGGCCCTTCTGATTCTGAAACCCTTTTTATGTCAGATCCAGGTTTGGTTCATTCTCTCAGACAACTCTCCTGAGGGCAACTCCACTCCGGTTGCATCGGTAACTGTGCCAACATGTTTCCATGCCAAAGGTTGTAATTTCTGTGTCTATTCAGGGATGTTTAAAAATATTTGTTAGCCTCTCATGAAGGAGAATGTGTATTTTGGTAATGTAAATAAAGGTCGCAGTTAAGTATATCAGTTTCATTCCCATAGGAGAGAAGCTCTCCTTATTGTGTTCTAACACGCAAAGTCCTTTCTTTCTTTCTTTCTTTCTTTCTTTCTTTCTTTCTCTTTTCCTTCCTTCCTCCTTCCTTCCTTCCTTCTCCTAAAAACATTATTTGGAAATAACTTTTTTGGGATGAATAAACACCTAGTCTCCTTCAGCTTCCTTCTCCTTCTCTTCTTCACTATAATGGTGCTGCTATAACCATAATTCTTTAAAAAGAATGAGAGCCCTGCCCCAATTGGGTTGCTCCTAAAAACAGACATGAAGGAGACAAGAGAGGAAAGGAAGGAAATGGAAACAGGAGTAGACATGGAAATGATGTCCCAACTATGAAATTTGTTGTTGAGTTGCAAGTCTACATGTAGGTAAATTCACTTGGTGTATCCACACTGCAGAAAAAAGCAGCTTGACACGCTTGAACTGGCTGACTCAATGCTATGTTGTGGGATCTGTCATTTTCCCTGTCAGCAAGCTCTGGTGCTTTCACCAAACTACAAATCCAGAATTGCATAGCATGGAGCCATGGCAGTTTAAGTGGTGTCACAACTGCTTTATTTCTGCAATGTTGGATGTAGCCTCAGTTGGTAAAGAGTAACAATCAGTTTTGGCCAATAGGTTTATTTCAGTTATATCTGCTTGAACTTAGTTACGAAGGATAGCAGGACGGGGTTTGTTTTACTAAAGGGTTTAAATTTGAGGTTAAGGACTCTGAGCCTTGTTGCTCTGTATCTCCAAGCCTGCTCCATTTCAGTGAAACCCAATAATTTGTCTTGTACAGCGATCTTGTAGCACCTTGAGACTAACTGAAATAAAGAAGTTGGCAGCATGAGCTTTCGTAGACTTCAGTCTACTTTCTCAGATGTGTTTGGAGGAAGTGACTGAAGTCTACGAAGTTTGTGTTGCCAACTTCTTTATTTCGGTTAGTCTCAAAGGTGCTGCAAGATCTCTCTGATTCTACAGACTCACACAGCTATATCTTTGGAACTTGCTTGTTGTTATCCCAGCCTTCCTCATTCCTCACTGGGTTGCTGATATTATGAAACAATTGAAAGTCAAAGTATTCATCCTGGAGATCTATTGCAGATCAACCCAGAGATCTACAAGGAGGACAGAGATCTGGACCCACCTTTCACTGGAGCTGGAGCCACAAACTGTGGTGCAGCACTTTGTTTGTTGGCCTAGGTCTCTAGGGACCAGGGTTCAAATCCCTGCTCAGCCATGGAACTCACTAGGTGACATTGGGCAAGTGTCATTCCTTTGAAGAAATCATGCCAAGGAAACACCTTGCCTACAGCACAATACAATGGAGGGATGGTGCTTGGTTTACTGCCTCAGGCAGCAGGAAGCTAGGTTCCACCCCTGGATTATGACTTTCTTGCTAACCAAAAACCAAAGTCCTATTGGTGTCTTATACTTGTATAGACATAGAAAGAGTTGGGCAGATTCATCGAAGGACTCAGTTCAGGTCCCAAAAGTAGAGTTCATATGTGGATGTTCATTCAGATGTGCAGCTGCGCATTCAGTTGTCCATTCAGCTGCACAATGTTGTCATTCAGCACAAGAGTTCTGTAGCACAAATCAGTGCCTAACTATGTATGCTGAGATTATGCTGCATGACTGGATGTCGGATCTCTGCCAACAGTCCAGTGTTGGCCCTCAAGAACTGTTGCACCATGTCAGCATTGTTATGTGTCCCTGCAGCTGAGCATCCCAAGGCTTCAGCGGTTGGCCCTGGAGTTCAGAAACAAGACAAAGAAATTCAGAAATGAGGAAGCAGCATCAGGGCAGAACGTGGGCCTGGCGAAAGCGGCACGATTTACATGGCTCTCCATGACTGGAAGAGGATTGGCCAGCTGGAACTTGGCTTCATACCAGAAGGTGTTGATCATTCAAGCAACTTCAGCTGCCAGTCTGACCAGAAATTGGTCTACGAATGAGAACAGCTCTATCCCAGAAACATCTTTTTCCAAATGGTCTGCCTCATTGTTTGGAGGCCATCAAATGAAAAGGCAGTGAACATAGAGCTTACCTCCAGCCGACCCATTGGATAGTGATTTGTAGGAGCCATAGGTGTTGAAAAGGCCTTGGCTTTACTGTGCAGTAGACCACAGTCTTCCATGTGGAAGGTCTCTGCTTTAGTGCTTGTCTTTCCACATAAAGGAACTTCAGAACATAGGAAATGCCCTGATGGACAAAACCAGAAGCCAATGTGGGGCATTTTTCTTCATTCATCTGCAATGTAGAATGAATGCTAAAGATCTCACCATTTGGGTGGTGCTCACACCTTGGAGGACTCAGTTCCTCAAGGAGAAGTTTCCTTCAACTTAACTTTCTCATTATATCACCTAAGGCTGCTGCCACACTGCAGAATTAATGCAGTTTGATACCAGTCAAACAGTGGCCCTTATCAGATGGTGTGGAACTGGGGGTCTTCTGCATTGGGCGATTCGAATTTGCGTCATAACGCAATGTACTGTCATACCTGGATTGAATGGCCAATCCTCATTCGCGCGAAGTGCGCCCCTTCCATGGATCCGAAATGAGTGCGTACTGGCTCCTCGTTTTGGCGTGTTGGCGAGTGCACTTAATAAGGGGTTGGCATATCCGGATGGGGCTCTGTTCGATCTCAGTGCAATGGGTCTGGTATGAATTCCTAGTCCTGAACTCCGTCGCAAGACCCCCAGATTCCAATTTTTACTTCCTGGGTCTTTCCTCTGCCGGTTCCAGGGAAGCGGGGGGGGGGGGCGGTTCCCGCGGCCCTCCTCCTCCTCCTCCCGGCTTGAGAGGCATCCCTGGCTGCATCCCAGGCAGGGAAGGGCGGGGGCCGCTGGAATCGCGGTTCCAGCGGCCTCCTCCTCCCGGCTTGAGAGGCATCCCTGGCTGCATCCCCGGGGAAGAGCGCGGGGGCCACTGAATCACGGTTCCAGCGGCCTCCTCCTCCTTCCGGCTTGAGAGGCATCCCTGCTGCATCCCAGGCAGGGAAGAGGCGCGGGGGCCGCTGGAATCGCGGTTCCCGCAGCCTCCTCCTCCTCCTCCCGGCTTGGGAGCCTAGGCTGCCTCTCAAGCCGGAGAGGAGGCCGCTGGAATGGCGGTGTCACCGCGATTCTAGCGGCCCTGCGCCTGTCCCTGCCTGGGATGCAGCCCAGGCTGGATCCCAAGTCGGGAGGAGGAGGAGGAAGCCCGCTGGAATCACGCGACCCCAAGAAAGGCCATCCAGTCCAACCTCCTTCTGCCATGCAGGAACTCTTAATCAAAGCATCCCCATTGACAGATGGCCATCCAGCCTCTTTGACAGCCGCTGGAACTGCTCTCCCCCCCCCCCAGAATACATACTCACACACACACACGCAGAGACCGGGCATTGCTAATTTGTTGCAAGGGAAGGTCATGGTTACGTTAAAACCAAGCAGGAATGTAGAGAGGAAATAGTAACGGGCACGTTGTATCGCGATTGTTAATGTGCATGAGCTGGCTCTCCAGCTGTTTACCGGGCTGTCATGATGTGACCTCCCCTTTCACCCCGGAGGAACGTTTAAGGTCGCAACCCATGCAGGGCACCACTGAGCATGTGCGAGGCGGCCGATACGAATCGGCCAATCCGCATGTTGAGCTCCGGTTTGACAAAAACATTCTGCACTGAATGCACTTCGCGCGAATGCGGATTGGCCAATTTGAATCCTGCCAATGCAGAAGGACTCCCAGGTATGACAGTACATTGCGTTATGACGCGAATTCGAATCGCCCAGTGCAGAAGACCCCAGTTCCACACTCATCTGATAAGGGCTAGGGCTTTGAGCATTAAGCTATGACTCTGGAAAGCGTTCAAATTCCCACTCAGCTATGGGAACCCACTGGGTGACCTTGGGAAGTCACACTCTCTCAGCCCAGAGGAGGCAAAGCAAACCCTTGCCAGAAAATCCGCAATAGGTCACCTTAAAGTTGCCATACGTCGAAAAGACTTGAAGGCACGCACACAATAACATCTAGCTTGCTTGGGCTGCAACTACATCGCAGAATGATGAAGTTTGACTGCTTTAACTGCCATAGCTCAATCTATGGTATTCTGGATCTGTGGTTTTGTGAGATCTTTAGCCTTCTGTCAGAGAGCTCTCGGGCCACAAGAACTAATCATCATCCCCATAGCATTGAGCCTGGCAGTTTAAGCGGTCCAAACAACCTTAATTCTGAATGCAAACTAAACCAGACTGAATCCTGTTGGCGAGGTCCAAACTGGAGAAAACCCATCAAATCAGTGTTGAAGGGTGAGTCAACACCTGGGTAACCCAGCGATTTGTTGGATCTACTCTAGTTAGGACTAGCAACAAGATTTAGAGTTGAGACTGTAACCCTAATGCTCCAGAACCCCAAACTCCTGCTGATCTAGATTAGGGTCTGGGTGAAATGTGTTGCATTTGTAGAGGGGCAGATTATTATTATATTATTATTATTATTATTATATTATTATTATTGAATCCCCAATCTGTCCCAGTCTGAGGATGCTGTGTAAATCTAGAACTCTTACCCTGCCTTTAAATTTGTGCCAGCATTGTGGCTGTGTCTGAGCTAGAGAGCCCTGCCTCTGCTCTGCCTTTCTTTTACTTCTTAAACCGATCTTACCCAGTTGAATAGGTCTGCTGGAAGACTGTTCTGTTGGTTAGATTTCTGATATCAGCCACAATAGACAGTGGCTGAGGAGAGGCTTTTTCTACTGGCAGAGAAAAGGTTTGTGTCTAATCCTAACCCCTTCAAGGGCCCATCTTGAGTTAGGATTGCACCGTCGGGCTGCCATTCAGGAGCGAGGCCCATGTGAACCCATCAGGCCTAGACACAAATAGATTGCCCCGTAAAATCAGCAATATGTCCAGCATGTCCAGTGAAAGAGCAACGAGGATAGGCAAGGAGTCTCTTGACCAAGTCTCAGAGTTAAAAGCCACCCAGAGACTTTAGTGCAATGTAATGCCCACAAGAATCTCCATAGCCTTGCCCTTCAGCAGAATCCAAAAAATGCAGAGCTAGGATGAGCCGTCTCCACACAAACCATTCCAAATGCTTCATTTCTTCACAGAGCAGGTCGTTTGTAAAGGAAATAGTCTTTGGCAATCTTGCACTGCAGGAATAATGCAGTTTGACACTGCTGTAACTGTCATGGCTTTGTGCGCTATGGATTCCGGAATTGTATAGTCCGCCCTCCCTATTCCGCAGATTTTTTTATCCCTGGATTCAGCACTTATGGCTTGAAAATATTATACACACACCCACACCAACACACACACACACACTATATTCAAAAAAGCAAACCTTGATTTTGCCAGTTTATGTAAGGGGCAACCATTCTATTGTGCCATTGTATATAATGGGGAAATGAGCTCTGCAGATTTGGTATCTATGGGCTCCTGAAACCAAACCCAGCAGATACCAAGGGTCACTGTTGTTTGTTGTGGCATCCGAGCTCTCTGACAGAGAACGCAAAATATCTCACAAAATGACAATCCCAGTATTCCTATGCATGGACATGACAGTTAAAACGGTGCAGATTAGACCTTATCCCCCATCCAAACCCACTGCACCCCAGAATATTTGCCTTAAGGAAGGGTTCACACACACACACACAACACAACACACACCACACACACACACACACTTGCTGCCAAAACCCATCCTTCCTCCTGCAGTCACTGAGGATTTTAGGTACGTAAGCTCTGATGGGGAAAAGGAGAGCCAAAGAAGAGGCAGAGCTGTCTTTGTAAACCGCTTAGGGGTGCTTAAGTGCACTGTAAGCGGTATACAAATATATATACTGCATTGCATTTTATATTATTATTATTATTTCTACTATGCTTTATTTATATAGCGCTGTGATTTACAATAGCGCTGTTACATACAAACAATAAAATAGATAAAGTAAACCTGCCCATGGCGTCAATCTATTGCTATGTGACCCTGCAAGTCAAAAGATCGTGGCATCGCAATCTCTGAGCCCTGGTTCTACTACACCGCCGTGCCAACCAAACACACCGAACCTCTGCAGAAGAGAAGTGGTTTGCAAGCACCGTTGTTTCAGATCTTTGGGGGAAGGCATGGGTAAACGCTGCCAATGGCAAGACTCCCTAAGGCTCTATCACTTCCTTTTAACCCAACAGAGAGGAATTTATTGGGGGTGTGGCGAGTTAGATTAAAATGAGCAAACCTTTTCAACTTGTTTTAAACTGTAGACAAACTTGCTTTGTTTATTATTCCCAGCCAGTTGGCAGAACTCGGAAGGTCTGACTGTTCATGGTTACTCCTCTGTGGTGAACACACACTGAGTGACAGCCCAAGGGGGGCTCAAAGGAAGTGAAGGGGGACAGAAGATGAACCCAAGCAGAGTGTGCGGGATTGAGCAGCAACGAAATGTCAGAGGTTCCAAGCTGGCCAGGAACCCGTTCAATGGATTAGCGCTCGATTGTTTGACAATGCCATAGGCCATGTTTGTTGGCATGTCCGGCTTGGAGATCGCATGGACCCCCAAAGTGTTTGTGAATTAATACCAGATATGTCTGGAACAACATGGTTGCTTGTGCTGGGTAAGGAAAGCATGATTTCTGCCACACACAGAGATGGAACACCCAAGATTTTTGTTGTCTTTGGAACTGCTGCCAAGCGAGTCGGATTTCAAGATCATCGTTCCAGACTTGGCGATTCTTCGTAAACTTAAACTGTTTGTTGATATTATCATGATTATCGTCTATGATGGTCATGAGGGTTGTCAGATCTTTCTCTGAGATCAGGTAGTTCTTCTCGAGTTTGAGGCCAGTCCTCTTATTCTTGACAGCTTCAGTCTTGGGCATCTTCAGTTAAACCAAGGCTAGGAAAAGACTTTTGCCTGAGGGAACTCCGAGAGGTGATTTTGCACAAGGAGGTATTATGGCACCTCATGCATCTGTTTCCTTCCAGATATTTTTGACTAGACTTGTTGGGCTGATGGGAGTTGTAGGCCAAGACCTCGGATGGATCCAGACTAAGGAAAGTTTCATTATGAGATTAAAGGGAACATTAGCCTTGTAAGGACCAGTCTTATTTTTAAGACTATAAAAGCAGGAATCAAAACTCGTAAGTTGGAAGAGAGCACAAGGTGTCTGCCTCCCCCCCTGTCATGCAAGAACATGCAACTAAAACTATCCCAAAGATGCCTTCAACTTCAGTAAAAAACCCTCAAAGAAGGAGAGTCAACCACTGTCCAAGGCAAGAATTTTCACTTGTAAAGACATTTACAGTCAAGAGTCTTGTAATGTGGATGAAATCTCTTTTCTTGCAATTGAACCTCTGGAGCATCAGAAAACAAGCTCTTTCTCATCTTCTGCATGGTGATTATCAAATATTTATAGATGGCTATCATGTCACCCCATACATAGGTCTGTGAATAACATGTACTACTAAAAAGACAAATAAATGGGTCCTACTAAGCAAATCAACTGAAATCTCCACTAGAAGAAAGATACTAAAACTGGGGTTTGTACTTTTCCATATTATGAGAAGAAGGATAACTAGAAAACAGATAAGCTTGGTAAAGTGAGGCAATAAAAAAAGAAGCCTGCCACCAATGGAAGATTACAATCAGAGAAACCTGGCCATAAATCGCAGGAGCTGAGCAGGCAGTTGAGGATAGGTTACTTGGAGGTCTCTCATTCATAGGGTCGCCATAGATCGAAGTCAACTTGAAGTAAGTAACACAACCATCATGCCACCACTCAGTCTCTCTTCTCTGAGCTAAACAAACCCAGCTCCCTAAACCATTCCTCAAGGCAGGTTTCCAAACCTTTGCTGGCCATCCAGCTGTCCAACATCTTTTTGAACTGTGGTGCCGAGAACGGACATGAGCTCTGACCAAGCAGATAGAGTGTTACTAGCGTTCCCTTGATCTGGACACTATACTCCTGGTGATGCAGCTTAAGAAATCATCTCTTTTTGCTTCCACGTACACTGTGACTATGTTAGCTTGGGTCTACTAAACGCTTAGATCTTTCCACATGCACTGTAGATATTTAACCTTCTCTGTCAGGAGACTCATGGTGACCCAACAAACTACACTCCAGGAATTCCACAGATGGAGCGGTGCAGTTAAAAAGCACATAAACTTCATCTTCTTAGTTAACTGTGGGTTTTTTCGGGCTCTGTGCATGTTCTGAGAAAGTTTATTCATGACGCTTTTGCCAACATCTGTGGCTGCAACTTCAGAAAATTCTTCTGTAGCATGCCAACAGCCTACTGGTTAATTTTTGTTAAAGAGCCTTGACTCCCAGTGTGTGGAAAGGTAGGGATAGTGAATGGAGGAGGATAAGGAGGACAACTAGTACTAACATTGCATATCCTGCTACAGTTTGTAGTTGTACGATCCAGGAAAAGCTTACCAGGGACTTTGCGTATGTACAGATCAGTGTAAGAACTGCTTGCTGCTCCTTTTGTGTCAGGAGAAAATGCTGTAATGTATCCTGGAGTTAGCACTTTGCCACAGGAAAGAAATTAAGGACAAGGTGCTAATGAATGACACGAAAGCTTACAATTGGCTGGTCCTCCCCTCTTGCCTCCCCTCTATCCTTCCATCCCTTGCTCTGGCTGGGGAGCAGTCAGCAAGGCCAACTGGGGGTTGAAATCTTTCCCTCACTCCCCGTCCTCCCTGGCCAAGATTGTTGCAAATGACCCGGCACCAGCTCTTCAAGCTGTGTTGCCAGGGTGAATGACTGCCTCTGATGCAACCCGTGACAATGCACCGACTCCATTTGCCCGGGTGGACACCGATGGGCAGTAGACACAAACCCAGACAGGTGGTAAGTCCATTAGCCTCTCCCAAGGAGTAACCTCTCGTTGTTGTCTGATCACGTTCAAGCACATGGCCCGCAGATTGAAAAGGAAGCAAAAGAGAGTTCTGTTATACACCCTGCCGTAAAGGCTTTGGTTGGTTTGATTCAGAAAGGGGCTCTAGTGAGCTGGAGATGAGCTGCAACCAATAGGACAGTGCTTGCTTTGCATGCGGATGGCCCCATGCTGTTACTTGGCAACTGCCTTGGGGAAAGAATACGCTTGGTGGCAAAGGTGTGCAGAAGGTACAAAAGATCCAGTCCTTACATCTTGAAAGCCCGTAATAGGTGATGGAAAGACCCTCTGCCACCAGAAAATGCTGCCAGCCATAGACAATTCACTGGGCAAGATGGACAATATCTCCACCTGGTGTAAGGCAATGCCTTAAAAAACCCCACGGAGTCCTTGAAGTCCATGGGCTTCAGCTGATAGAGCTGAACCTACAAACAAGTCACCTACTTATAGCTCCATCTGTCCAGATCTACCTGAAGGCTTGCCTCCAGCCCTGCCATGGTAACCCCTTTCCGGAGGCTTAAGGGGTAGGGACCCACACTGCATACAGAAAATCCTGGTGGCATGTCAATTTAAAAGGAGCTGGTAAACAACAGGTGGGAAATCCCACTTGTTCCTAGACAAATCTCCCTTCCCAAACCACTGAGGAAGAACACTGGCTAGATGGATACATACCTGACCAGGTAAAGCAGATCTATAATGTTCTGAATGATCTGGACCTGTCTTTGCTGTGGTTTTTGTGTGAGATAAACACCACCAATATGAAGGATGCCCTGGAGAGCAGTGCCCTGCCTCGTATCATCTGTGAGGATCACAAGTCCACAGTCTCATGTCTGCCTGCTCCTGGTTCCCTATTCTCCCATTTTTGGGTACGAAGGAAAATTTACCCAGATGTGTGTGCATCAGCATTAGTGGAGACTACATGTTGAATGCAAAGCTACAGGAAAAGAATTCCACTCAACTTAGGAGGAACCTCTGACAGTAAGAGCTTTGGACAGTAGAACACACTCCTTCGGCGAGTTGTGGAGTCACCCTTCTTTGGAGGTCCTTTAAAAAACAGGCTGGAATGGCCTCTTGCAAGGAGTGATTTGATCGTGTCTTCCTGCATGGCAGAATGAATTGGATGGATGGCCCGTGGGGTCTCTTCCAACTCTAGATTTATGATTCTATATACTACCTCCAGCTGGCCTAAGTCACTTTCCTCTGAGACCTAAAAACAAGGTGTCCATGCATTAATCGTATGGGCGCCTATGGAGGAGCAACTCATGGTGGCAGTGGGCTGCACCGTGGGATGGGTATGCTAGCAGACCACCGGCATTGCTTCTGATCACCGTGGATCTTCTTGGGACAATCTGGAGCAAAAGGAAAATTATAAAAATCCATCCATTGTTTTTTTGTGGGTTTTTCAGGCTATGTGGCCGTGTTCTGGAAGAGTTATTTCCTGACGTTTTGCCAGATCTGTAACATCTTCAGACAAGAAGAATTTCAGAGAATTCTCTGAAGATGCCAGCCATCAGATGCTGGCGACACGTCAGGAATAACACTCTTCCAGAACCCAGCCGCATAGCTCAAAAAACTCACAACAAACTATGGATGTTGGCTGTTTGAAAGCCTCTCGACTTCACATTATAAAAAATCCCTTTTAAGGGGGGTCCTGCAGGTTGGTGCTGAACTAGGCGTACATTATCCAGCGCTTTGCACCAGAACCAGGGACTGGGTCCTGCACTGTCCCGACGATAGTCTTTTGGAGGACAGGAGGAGATGTTATCTGGCCCATGTGGACAGGCCTCAGTTCCCCTCGAGGAGGTGTTTGTAGGCTCAATTGCCTTTTCCATCTTACCGACAAACGGAGGGCCCAAAGTCAAACAATTGGCCTCTTCTTTTTATGCTGCTAGTCAGTGAGCCACAGTGGTGGCTGTGGCTCATATTGCAGTCAAGTCCTCATGGCAAAATCAGACTCTCTTTCCTCCAGCCCCTGGCCGCCATCATCAAACTAAATTTCCCTTGGGAGGACGAAAATGTGAACTTGGAGGAGGCTTCGCAAGGCCTATCGGGAGCTGGTGGTTTTGGCTCCTCATGGACGAGGCCGGGCTTGCCTAGTCCCTGTGACATTTCCTGCTGAGGATTGCCTTGTGATGTGGGCGTCTCTTGCTTTCAAACACTGGAAATGCTTTTTGGCCTTTATTAGGCAAGGAGGGGAATGCATTGGGAGCCTCTCTTCGCAGCGTCCCACCCAAAGTGTTGCTGGAGAAAGAAGGTTAAATTGGAAGAGCCTGTGGAATTCCGGAGGGCGATTGTCTAATTCGACCTTGTCGTCCTGTCTACATTGAAAGGGTATGGGGAGACGCTGCCCAAAGCCCTTCCTTTTTCAGTTCCGCTCCTTCGCCTCTGGGAGACTTTGAGAACTTTCTCAAGCTTGTCTCAGGCAAGAGGGAAAAGGTGTGTGTGGTGTGTGTGAGAGAGAGAGGAGAGAGAGAGATGGAGAGAGCTGGAAGTACCTCTGAAGAGTTTTTTTTTAAAATTTAAATAATAAAAACACCTTAATCTTAGCCAAAAGTTCGAGAAGCAATAATAATGCTACCCATTTTGTTTCTGTGTATCTTTGGCCTGAATTCCACTCCCTTTTTTTCAACCAGATACAAATCAAATTTGAACCGGTTCCAAATGACCTGGTTCCCACTTGAACCGAATCTGCTGAAGCACGCTTGGAGGGGGAGGGCATGGCTGACCCATTTAACCCACCTCTTTTTGATGCTGATTTTCCATGTCTTTTGGATAAATCGATTCAGCGCCAAGTTGAACCAGATGCGGATTGGAATCGATTTAAATTCTCTTTGACCGGCTGGAGCATGTCCATTTTGACTCGATTCATCGGAATGTGACCACAATATGGGTTATTTTATAGGGAAAAATGCCTTTATCGGAGACAAGTAGTGGACCATGCTCGCTGTTGAATTGCTCCATTGATTTGGATACAAATGCTTTATTTGTAAGTGGGAATGCAGGCCTTGCGTCATTTCTGACTTATGGCTACCTCTCATGGCTTTTTTGGCAAGATTTGTTCACAGGTGGTTTGTGTTGCCTCCCTCTGAGGCCCGAGAGAGTGGGACCCTTGACCCAAAGTCACCTCATGGTTTCCATGGCTGTGTGGGAATTTGAAAAATCTGGTCTTCTAGGCTCTAGTCCAATGCTTTAAACACTTACACCACACGGCTTTCCTCAAGAGAAGAGAATCATATTACATTATGGATTTATGCAGCAATGAGTAATGCCATCTTGTTAGTGAATTGCAAGTCATACAAACTCCTGTGCCACCAAATATGTGGTGCTTTGCACGTCGTATCACAATGTGCCATGTGCAACATGTACAAATGTGCAACCCATGCATTTCATGTGAAATGTTGCAACCTCGGTCATGGCACGGACACCCACAACTTGCTTCACAGAAACAGTTTGACAGCCTTGGCGTATTGGGGAGTACAGATGTACAGCTACTTTGTAGGGTGACACACAAGAGACCAACCGACCTCCAGCCAACTCTTCCACCACTTCGATCTATATTTGGCGGACGGGCCATCCGTGTATTTCATGTAGGTCCTAACTAAAGGGAGACCACAGCTTGTCGAATTTGTCATTGCGTCTGTGTGCAGTTGTGTTTTCTCCTTTGGGATGTCACTTCTCCAGGGTTGTCTTTGTTTTTGTTTTGGTGTTTGATTTTTTGAAACCAGGAGAGTTTTGAAGTTATGTTCAAAAAAGCAAACCAGATAACAAGATCCAGGTGCCTTTTGCGGCATAGGAGTCAGTAACCGTTGTCTGGCATTTTTTATGTTATTTCTGACTAAAAATATCCAATAACAGCTGTTGGATGTGCAATTATCTGACATTGACTCATATGCTATGGATTTCTGGGAAAAAGCCAGGCAGTTAACGTGGTAACATGTCAACCTGGATTATTTCTGCAGTTTGCGGATGCAGCCCCAATCAGACATCCAAAGAAAAAGGAGCAGGCAAAAGTGCAAGGGATGCGAATGAAAGCAAAAGAGGAACGAGAAGCATTTGAGTGATGAATGATTTTCACAACTCTTGTTTTCTGCACGGCCTCGAATTTAGGACCAAAGGGAAAAAATTATTGCAGGGGGATAATTCTTATTTGGGGGGAACCAGTGCTCATTTTTCATTACTCTCCTATAGCCTTTGGTGCTTTGTGTGAAACCATACTGGAGTTGCAAATACCAGTATATCACAATTAGTATAAAACATGCAATAAGACAAGCCCCTTGGCATCGTCCGTCTCAGTGAAACCAATGGATTTTAAGAAGGAGGACTGGTTCTCTGATCTCTTGGGGTTTTTCTGTTCATCCGTCTGTTGTTATTACGTTGTCAGGAGGGGCCTATTTCCTTGCAAAAGTATTGCATTTATATATGAGGTTTTTTAACTGTTCTTCGATGCCCTGCGTGGTACATAGCATTGGAAGGTTGCCATGCTATTTTTTAAAAAATTTAACTA
Organism: Sceloporus undulatus; assembly: GCF_019175285.1. Classification (NCBI taxonomy): domain Eukaryota; kingdom Metazoa; phylum Chordata; class Lepidosauria; order Squamata; family Phrynosomatidae; genus Sceloporus; species Sceloporus undulatus. The sequence continues at coordinate 10,785,928 of NC_056531.1, forward strand.
AAAAAGGGAGGTTTTGAAAATAGCTGAGACTCCCAAACAGAAAACAAGGCGGTACATTTAAAGGATTTAGTTAAAACGTGCTTTGCAGGATCCCATCCCTTGCCTTGATTCTACCCTGTGACATGAATGTGAAAAGTTCATTCTCTTCCGACTTGCGTTTTGTCTCATCCCTTTTCCACTCTGTATAGGTTATAAGACTTCTCTAGGGGAATGTGCATCTTTTCCCCTACGACCAAAGAACAAAAGTGCCTGTTTTTATTGCATCTTTGGATGGCCACACATTTTGTTACGTATTTCCCCACCGGCCCAAGTGTTGTTGTTTCCAACTGTTAATTTTCAGTGATTTCACTTAGTTATTTAAAACCGTGCACATGGTTCGGTGCATATTTTCTTTCTCCAGACATGCTGCAACCCTTGGAAATGTACACCAATTTCAGAGGCAAGGCACCAATTGCTACACAAGTTTCAAGACGTACAAAACTATGCTATATTTTTATTATTTTAAAATTATTTATGACAAGAAACAGAAACAGTGCACCAGTAACAACAGTAAAGGAGGAGGTAAAAGGAAAGAAAAGGAAAAGGAAAAAAGCACACACATACAGACGGTAACACAGATAGGCCAAGCCTCTAACAACTTGATTCTTCAATGTGTGTCATATCCACAAGCGATACCTTTAAATGCTATAATTATATATCTATATATCTCTATCTAACATACAGAGTGGCCACTTGCGTATCTGCTGGGGTTTGTTTCCAGGCTCCCCCGGGATACCAATCCATGGATGCTATGTCCATTAAATACAACCACACAACTACAACAACAACAGTTTTTTTTATTTATATTTCCCGCCTCACCATGGATCGAGGCGGGATTACATCAGAAAATAATTACCCATTCAAATACAGAATCTCCCTCAATAAAATACTTAATACTGAAAGGCCAACCATCCTATTAGTTCTATAAAATGCAGTTCATTGGACAATCAACAATCATATTAAGGATTGGAGCTTCGTCACGATCTCTTATATCGAATGAGATCGTCAAAGATGTCTTATTACATAAAATGCCAAGAATCCAAGGGTTGCCTATGAGAATTTTACTTTTTTTTCAATATCTTCAAGCTTGTGGATGCTTGAACCGGTGTAAAAATAAATTTGTTGGATATTGAGTGCCTTCTTCTGGTGTGTGTATGGATATTTTAAATCTTTTTCCCTAAGGATTATTTAAATGATATTAAACATTATAAACATTTAAATCATACATTACACACCTAGCCAACAGAATGCATAACTTCCAAAAGCATGGTTAACATAATTATATTTTTTTTTAAAAATGCGATTACATGTGTTTTGTTGAGGATTGCAAACTTAACAAACTACTTCTTCTCCCTCTTTACTGTACGCTGAACTTGTCTAATTGAAACTAATACTAAGCATAATCATATCAATCCTGCCCTTTCCCCAAAAACTAGAACTCAGGGCGGCTCACAACATAGAAAACAGTACAATTAAAAGCATACAAAACAGGACATTACATCGAATTAAATTAATACAAGATTAAACAAGTTTTGTATAAAAAGAATAAAAAGAAATTAAAAATATATAAAATATATTAAAAATCCTTAAAAACAAGGATAACAGAATATCTAATTCCGCATTAACGTGACGGATTATTGAGGCTGATGATTTTTCTTGCGGTTGGGACATTGTTAAAGAGTGCCAACATCCTTACTGTGAAAAGCCCACATATTCTTTGCGTGAAACGGGAAGTGCAAAGGGATTTCTCTATAGCAAAAAACCATTCGATTTCCACATTTTTTTTACACTTCATACGAGGCCGAAACCTCAGGCTGCGTTGGCATTAACCTCAAACCAGCTGAGTGAACCGACATCAAGAAACATCATTTCCAACAAAGGACGCTTCATAACTTGCGCTGAGAACCCACCGAAAACCTGACAGTGTCAAGTTAACACAATCCCGGCTATTATTTGACTTCGGGCTTGTAGTCGTTCTGCAATGTTGTCGGATCGGCGGGACAGCCTTTATGTCTCTTCTAAATCCAGCACAACCTGGGAAATATTAATGGCAATAAGATTCCAGGATGAATAAATCTTGGACGATAACAGGCTCTACACGGAATTTAGCTAATGGAAGAAAAAAAGCCACGGAAAGGCAAAACAGATCTTACAGCGAAGGATAAGGCTACACACACACACACACACACACACACAACACACACACACCACACACAACCGTGGTTAGACCAGAGAGTTTCTCTTCTTTTGAGCCACCGTATTTTTACTATCACAAGGACTCAGATGGGGCTTTATTGTACGTGCTTGAAATGTTTAGGACAGCCTCTCCACTGAGATGCCTGTGGACAAAAGTCAGCAAAAACAGACAATATCTAAAATCTGTAGCATCCTCCCCCCCCCCAATTCAATATGGAAAGCAGATAGAGGCAAAATATATAATGATATATTCTATTATCTTACCTCCCCCAACATCTTATGCCGTATATAATCTTCACAAACATGAAATCTAACACAAGCAGAAGACTATAACATCTGTACACTATTAACTTTTAGACATAGTCGATAAAAAAACATACAAACATCAAAGATGGCCGTCCTTTCATCATGCTGGTGTTGGAGATCATTTTAATTCACTTAAGGGTCTTCATCAAAAATAAATTAAATTGTCTTCGTATATATGTGTCATACTATGTTGAATTAACTTTAGTCCTTGATTCCCAAAAGTTACACTGTATTATCACTAGACTAGCACAACATCGTCATCCGAGTAATTATATATCCGTAGTATCCTACTTTTGTGCAATATAATTAAATGTAGCAAACTACATTTGGTGATGATATTATTCCAGTATAATATAGTTATAGTGTATGTTTGAAGTGTTCCATTCATCTTTGCCAAGTATATTCTGCCAAAGATAATGCTATTATATTTAACGGATTTTAATCCTGCTTTTCCTCCCACAAGGGATTCGCAATGGGATTCAAGTAAATATAATCTGTGAGGACTGAAATATATTCAGCTTTCAATCGTCATGAATTTATTTATTTGTTGTTTATTCATCCTGGTTCTCCCTACCAAAAGATGCAATATGTTTGACTCATAGTCTCGATTTGGAAGAGACCACCAGGGCCATTCCAGTCAAACCCTCTGCCCTTCTTTGCTCTGTCCCTGTCCCCACCTAGTTCAATAATAATAATAATAATACTAATAATAATATAATAATAATCATAATAATAATAATGCTATTGTGTTGCGCTGTTCAAGTCGTTTCGTAAATTCAATATTCAAAAATTAAATTTAAATCATTTAAAAATGATTGGTAGTTATCATTTAGTAGAGTAGTAGTAGTACGTTGTGTGCTTTCATAGTAGAGTCTGATTTATGGTGACCCCTATCCCTAGGGATTTCTTGGGCAGGTTGTTCAGAGGACGATTTGTCATGAGGCTGAGCGGAGTGGACTTTGCCTAGGGCACCTAGTGGGTCTCGCGGCTAGCCAGGATTCAGTCCTAGTCTCCAGAGTCCTGAGTTCACCAGTTAACACTACTGGATCATGTTAGGCTTTCTATCGCCCCTTTTCCCTTGCGCCCCTCACTCCTGGAACCTTCTTCCCCCGCGAGACACACAGGGCCATCACTTCTTTAAACCAGCTTCAAACCTGGCAGTTGAAGACCATCCTGTTCAGAGAAGATTCCCAGGCATTGCGATGCTTGTATTGCTATTGAGTCATTGCGTTGCGTTTCTTGGAACATTTCCTTGTATTGCTATGTATTTGATATGTATTATCCATTATTTTCCTTAGACTGTATGCCATAGGCAGGCTTACTCTTATATATTTATTGTTTTATGTACAGCGCTGTGCTAAAATCGACAGGTGCTTATATTATTATTTTATTTTATTATTATTATTATTATTATTATTATTATTATTAATTTCTACCGTTGGTCAATGTTTAATATCAGTTCACTTTATTTAATATATGATTCCTCCAGAACTCTTTTCTAATTTCTGCAGTAGGTATATATGGGGAAAATACGACAATTTTGCATTAAGCCTTTTTTTAAAAACCCTCAAGTTCTTTCTCTACCTCAGATGTAAAGAAACTTGCAAATTTTGCTCAAATAAAACTAAAACCTTGATTGCAAAAGTTAAAAGATAATTAAATAATGCTAATAATCGACCGCTCCAAAATTATGGAATGACCTGCTGGAAGAGTTCTGTCTTATCATCACTTTAGATGCTTTCAAGAAAGCTGTCAAGACAGGTCTCTTCCGGCAGGCCTTCCCATCTGACTCTGTGTAAATAGCTTTATCCAACTCTATACGCCAATCATTGACTGGGTAAAGATCAAATTTAATTTTAATCTTGTCTTTTATATTACAAGGGTCAATTTTGTGGGAACTATTAGTGTTGTTATGACTTATATCATGTTGCATGGTTTGTCTGTATTTTATCCGGTTGTAATCCTGCCTCGATTCATAGGGAGAGGCGGGAAATATAAATAAATGTATTACTATTATTATTATTATTATGAAAACATAAGTTATACACACTGAAACAAACTACTTACCCATTTGCACTGGCTGAATTTAACCAGTTATTCCTAGTATGGAAAGGATCACATCACATCACATTTATATACAGACATTGTAATCGTTTGAATTCGATAATAATTTTAAAGGTTTTATCCGTGAGCCGCCTTGGGTCCCTCTGGGGAGAAAGGTGGGCTATAAATGAAATAAATAAATAAATAAATAAATAAATAAATAAATAGTGTACAGTATTTTCCTGCCCTGTAATTGTGAAAAACGAGGAGCATTTCAGACAAAAAGAAGTGGAAGGCCCAGCTCAGCACTAAGATGCTTGAACACCCAGGCTGCTGCCACACTGCAGAATTAATGCAGTTTGACACCACTTTTAATGATCATGGCTCCATCCTATGGAATCCTGGGATTTATAGTTTGTTGCGACACCAGAGCTCTCTGACAGTGAAGATGAAATCATGCTGGTGCCACATCAAATTATATAGCATTGAGCTGTGGCAGTTAAAGCAGTGTCAAACTCCATTCATTCTGCAATGCAGATGCAGCCACAATCATTGAGACAGAGGTTTTTAAAGGATAAAGATTCCAGGCCCTGGGACTGGGCAGACAAGGCTGTCATTTTTGGGGTGCCTCCCCGCCACATTCATTTTGTACAAACTCAACTTCTTTCCATTCTATGTATGTGAAAGTTTGCAAATCTTGCTGGGCGACTCTCACCCGCAGCCAATGCGAAGGAAATTCTCACTCATCCCTTGCAGCGAGGGAGGACTGAAAGCTTGAGAGATGAAGTCATAAAACTGGAGTGAAGCTGGAAGGCCACCTGCATATCAGAAATGGCCCCCCAATGTTTAAAGCAAACAACCCTGACCCCTGCATAAGCTCTAACCAGGGAGAAGCTCACCTTTTGGACTCGCCATGATGTTTCGTGATATGCTCCCATATTTCAATGGACATGACTCCCTGCAGGGGTTCTTTTCTTCAAGTGATGAAGGGCGGTGGGCAAAGGAACAAGAACGAAAGATGAAACCCAGATGTTAAGTATGGGAATAATTGCAACTGCGCACAAGGCCTTTTTATGCATTTTGCCATATGCTTCCATGGGCTGAGCATTCTATCAGTGGCCTGATAGGTCTTGTCAGTCCAACTGGAGTCGAGCAGTTAAGTCGACCTGATTTTCACCTATGTGTCAACTCACCATTCAACAATGGATTCAATGGGGAGTTAGAACCAAAGAGCAGGAGTCCAGTCGATGAAGCAGAAGACCTTGAGATTTTGAAAGATGCTGATTTTTCATCCAAAGAGAGGGCAATGCTATTTGTGTTTGAACATCGTGGCAGCCACTGGTAGCAGTTAAAGAGAGGTGGCTTGGAATGCTCTCATTCATAGGGTGGCCATGGGTCGAAGGCAGTTAACAACAACAAGGGGCATTGGGGGGAGTCGGTGGGGTACCAAGGGTCACAGTGGATCCTCCCAAGGGCCACATATGACCCATGGGCTGCATGATTTTCACTCCTGGTGTAAAATATCATGTGCAGACCTAAATGGATTAGTCTCTGCTGGGGTGTCATGGAGTTGCCAGGATTATTGGGACATCTATTGACTGGTTCTCCTGTTTTGAGATGATCAGATCCAGTTGTTGCCACCTGGAGGCTGTTATCAATAGCAAGTGGAAGTCAAGCAGTGCCCCTTGTTGATCTCCTGCCAATCATCCGGGGTTTTATCAGTCGATCCCAATCTGCCCACGCAGCTCTAGATAACAACTTTGTGCCTCTGCCTTAGCTGCTCCGTGGAAGTCCCTGTCCCAAGGGATCTAGGATGACTTGTTATGTTTGCTTGTGAGGGACAAACTCATTTCCATTTCTCTTGCCTTCACCTTTTCCTGTCCTGAAGTGACTTTAACTGTTTTGCAATCGGATCTCCAATGCTTCCAAAGTCCTTGTGGAACCTCGCCTCCATTTTTGTAAGATTTCCTCCAAATACGTGCAATTTTGTACACTTTTTTGCCAGAAATGTGCATTTCTGCACAAGCAATAGTCCCATGCAATTGTACACATCAGTTTCACAGATATACACCTCGGGGCACAAAGTTCTCCTCAGTATGGATACTTTTGTCTTTTGAACCACTTAGAGAACTGGATCGCAAAATTTGGAGAAACAGGACTACGGAAAGGTAACGGTGTTTCAGTTGACATATTAGTTTGGGAAACAAAAATGAGATTGGTCCATATTAAAATGAGAACTCATATCATAGAATCATAGAATATGGAGTTGAAAGAGACAACAAGGGCCATCCAGTCCAACCCCATGCTGCCATGCAGGAATTCACAATCAAAACATCTCCGACAGATGGCCATCCAGCCTCTGTTTAAAGACCTCTAAGGAAGAAGACTCCACTACGCTCCGAGGAAGGAGTGTGTTCCACTGTCAAACAGCCCTTATTGCCAGGAAGTTCCTCCTAATGTTGAGCTGGAAAACAAGCCAACTCCTTCCTCAATATGACATCCCTTCAAATACTTAAACAGGCCTATCATATCACCTCTTAAGCTTCTCTTCTCCAGGCTGAACATCCCCAGCTCCCTAAGTCGTTCCTCATAAGGCATGGTTTCCAGCCTTCACCATTTTGGTTGCCCTCCTCTGGACATACTCCAGTTTCTCAATGTCCTTTCTGAATTATGGTGCCCAGAATTGGACACAATATTCCAGGTGGGGTCTGACCAAAGCAGAATAGAGTGGCGCTATTACTTCTCTTGATCTTGACTCTATACTTCTATTGATGCGGCCCTGAATCGCATTGGCCTTTTCAGCTGCCACATTGCACTGTTGACTCATGTTCAGCTTGTGGTCTACTAGGACTCCTAGATCCCTTTCACATGCCATCTTGTTAAGCCAGGTGACCCCCATCCTATATTTGTGCATTTCATTTTTTCTGCCTAAATGCAGTACCGTACATTTCTCTCTGTTGAAATTCATTTTGTCAGTTTTGGCCCCGCGTTCTACTCTAGTAAGGTGACTTTGAATTTTCTCGACATCTTAGATATGCTCACGTTCAAAGCTGGACAGAACTGATTCTCCCTAGCCTGGTTGCTGGATTAATTTGGGGGAGCTTCTCATGACCACCCAATCTTGGTTCCTTGGGTTTGTCTCAGTATCATTTTGCTGTGCTGGACAAAGGTTCGTTGGTTCACTTTCTCACACACAGAGCACACACACGCACACAAGCGCACCCTTTCCTTAGTCAAAGCATCCATTTTCTGTCAGGATTCTTCTGACAGCTGTCAACACGTCCCTGTTTATTTGTTCAACAGGAAGCGCTGGTGGTTGGTGGTGGTGGGGAGACTGGCAGTGAGATTGGAGGGGGGAGTCAACACCATTCGAGGAGAATCATCACCCTCTTTAGCAGCAAAACTAAAGCCTGGCTTCCAGAGATTAAAAAAAAAAAAGACGGGGAATCCCACACACACACCATGGGAAAAACCGAGCAAAGGAACCAGCCAGAGCCCAGAGAGCCTTGTTTAGCTACGAAAGTAGAAGCCACTGCTATGGGAGCACCACCCCAAGCCGAGAAGATGCCTTTGGGATCTTTGCGCAGTGTGTTTCACAGATGTTGTTGGACAAGAAGGACAACCTTGTTGGGGAAGGAGAGAAGACAGACTTATTGAATGCCATCAGAGGTTTCTGTACCAGTAGAGAGAATGGGAGGACCACAGTGACTATCTGGGGCCAGGGAGAAGAAGCAGCTGGTTCTACTGCTACTTGGACCTCTGCTTTCCAAGTGCCTTCTAAGAAGCAGAGCCCTCCCTCCAGTTTATCTGGTGCCATATGAGCATGGAAGGAGAGATGGAAGGAGAGCTCCATTGGGCCTGGCCTGAGCTAAGAAGAAGAGCCCTCCCTCCAGTCCATCTGGTGCCATACGGCCATGGAGGGAGAGAGGCAGGCCTAGCTCCATCAGGCCTGAACTAAAAAGCAGAGCCCTCCCTCCAGTGCATCTGCCTTGGTCCAGGCCTCAGAGGAAGAGAAGAACTGCTGGACTTGATCCCCTTCCCCACCACCATTCCCTTCTCCTTTTGTGTCGTGTCTTTTTAGACTGTAAGCCTGAGGGCAGGGAACCATCTAGTTAAAAATAATAACAATTGTAAGAGCCTTTAGGGCTGAAGGGCGGGATATAAATACTGTAAACAAATAAAAAGTAAATAAGGTGGTGGGGCTGAGAGAAGGGTGTCTCTGGAGGCTTGCGTAGCCCAGGCAGGCTCAGAAAGGGATGCAGAGGCCTTCAAATAGAAGACTGCCCTGTGTAAAGCAGAAGGCATCAACGTTTTACTAGATCCAGGCTACCAGATTACTAGATTTTATTAAATTGGCAGACTATTTTTGCCTTCTAGCGACCTGCTGTGCTCCACACTCCCTCTGGGGGAAATTCCATACTTCAGAATGCTATGTTTCACTAGCACGTGGGTACACACCTTGGTTTGGAGGAGAATTGCTACTCCTAGAGGCTTGCAGGAGTGGCAGTTATTTTCTTGATCCTCACATTCAATGGGGATGGCACTTTGGGAGGGTCTGGGGTTTGCAAAAAAAGAAGAGTGGTAACTGCATGCAGTCCATTATTATTATTATTATTATTATTATTATTATTATTGCATTGTAAATTTGCACAACACTATCCAAAATGAACATTCAAATACCAATAAAACCATATGTTTATGTTGTCCATATTAGACTTTTGTTTTACTTAATGGGAGGCAATGTCCCACATCAAGTAAATGGGGACATGTTACACACCTCAGTTTCTTGCAACCATTTCCAAAGTTCCTGCAAATGGCTCAGTTCTCTGCAGTTATTCAAAGGATCCCGATGTCTAAACACCCTGCTATCATATCCTCCAACCGTCGCAATTTGGCAGGACAATCCTGCATAATCTTCTGTCATCCCACTCTTTCAGCTGCTTTTAAAATGTCCTGGTTTCTTTCTCAACAAACAAGTTTATTGAATAGCCCGAGGGCCATTTCAATATGCTCAAAACATATACAATACAAGCAATGCTACACACACATATATAAAATGTTAATACTGTATAGTGTACTAAGTGCAATAACCACAATACAATATATATAGTATGAATAGCCTAAACATGACAGTTTATGTACAGACTCTACAAATCTAAAAATATACAATATGTACTAAAAGATATACAAATAAACAGGTAAGAATAAAAGTGTTTACACAATCTAACAGAGATGTGTAAAATAGTTACCACGGGAAGTAAAATAGAATTAAAATGGGAGGTAGAAATAACATAAAACATCCGTCATCATATGTCAAATCTCTTCATCACCCTTACAGTTAACACCAATCATCCCCACATATCTGGATCTCGACAGTGATGCTTTATGAAGGAACCGAGCTGTGGCAATAGATATTTTTGAATCTTGTCCACTCATAAAGTATGATATTCTGATGTGAGTATCCCAGAATATTGTTCGTTTAATATAGGGATCAAGGTATTGGTCCCTTTCCTGTTGGTACAGATTACATCTAAACAAAATGTGTGCTAGATCCTCAATTTCGTGGTCACCATAAATGCAAGTTCGTTCATTATAAGGGATTCCCTGGAATCTCCCATGTCTTACCATGGTATCAAGTTGGTCAAACCTAGCTCGGGTGAATGCATCTCTGAGATGTTTTGGGATCTGTATTTTTAGATAAGTTGGCATTTGAAAGGACCGTTTGTATTGGCTCAACCATTTTTAATTGCCTACCCTGATGAGGGTGGCTATATCTTCTTGGGCCGCAATTGTCATTGATAAGAGTAAATTTCTAATTCGGCTCTAACAGCAGCTGCTGAGGTCCTTTTATCTACTCCCAGAATACTTCTCAAATGTTGAGAATGGGCTAGTTCTACTATTGCGGTTTCTTTCTCCTTCTCTCACTTTCCCCCTTTATTCTCGGCTTCCTATACAAATGGAAAGAGCAAAAACTCCCCTGATGTGACCCAGGGAAGGCAAGGGAGTTCATATCATGCAAGGTATTTCCCAAAATAAGATAGATGTGTTGAAATGGATGGCAAGGGATTGGATATCATGGCCCTAGAGGTTTCTTCCAACTCTATGATTCTATGAAATACTTTGGCTGCTGCCACAGTGCAGAACGAATGCAATTTTACACTGCTTTAACTGTCATGCTCCCATCCTATGGAATCCTGGAATGTGTAGTTTCATAGAATCATAGAATCGTAGAGTTGGAAGAGACGACCAGAGCTCTCTGATAGAGCAAGCTAAATTGCTCACAGAACGACACATCCCAAGATTCCATAGCATTGTGCCATGGTGCTTAAAGCAGTGTCAAACTGCATTATCTCTGCAGTGCAGATGCAGCCCAGGCTCTGTCCAATTTGCAGGCATGGATGGGAACTCTTCTAGGCAAATCTAACCGGAATAGTCCTGGTCTTTCCTTGTTGGTCTTGTCACATCCTTGAAGCATTTAAGATCTTCTGTATGTCATTATGACCATTAAAAAGACACCCGCTCTCACGGAATGCAAGAGATTTCAAAGGACTCCTAATAGACAGGACTGACTCACTTCCCTTTCTAGACATTGCTCCTTCCTTTCTCCTTGGCTTCTCAAAGGAGTCTCTCTTCTCAATGCATTCAGAGATTTCATCACCTTGGCTACTGGACTCTACCAATTGGCTCCTGTGCAAATAACTTGAATTCCAACCTGAAAGAACCGATGACACGGCAGTGGGGTTTAACAATCTCCCAAATTAAGTATGGCCTCTTCCTTTTGAAGCCAAACTTCGTGAGTTTGTTATCTATTCCCCTACCTCCCCCCCCCCCAAAAAAAAACCCATCTGAAAATAACATTATTCTTTAGGGAAGAATCCAGCGGAGCTTCTCACACCTTTGAGACTAACTGAAAGAAAGAAGCTGGTAGCATGAGCTTTTGTAGATTTTCGCAGACTATGAAAGCTCAGTTAGTCTCAAAGGTTTGCAAGATCCCTTTGCATACCGATTTTCCAGACCAGCACAGCTATGTGTTTGAATTCTACTGACTGTCGAATGGTAAGCAAACACACAGGTAATGTGCATTAATTCAATAGCTTTAACACTACCATTCAGGCCTGTGTTGTTGCACTGCTCTCAGCTGGAGAGGGCAGTTTCTTGGCGTTACAATGGTGTCCAAGAATGCATACGTTACAAAAAGTGGCATAGGTAAATGTATTGGACAGCTCAATTGATTTTATGTCCGTATCAGTTTCCCGTGTATTTGGTCATGAAGTGCATTTCGGCCATTTTCCGCACCCAGTCTAAAGCTTTCCCAAAAAAATAAAAAAATAAAATAAAAAAAGAGCCACAGAAATACACATTTATTTTTGCACTTTGCCCAACATGTGCTAGTTTGCACTCCATTTTCTCTAACATATGCATTTGGGTGCCCAACATTCCTTTCCTATGCCACTTTTTGTAACGTATGCATTCTTGGACACCGTTGTTAAGCCAAGAAACTGCCCTCTCCAGTTGAGAGCAGTGCATGATCTAAAAGAGAAAGGTGTCGTGATCCCCGTGTCGGTCTGGAAAGTGTGAATTAGATGGGTTTGGTCATGCAGACCAACTGGCATTGCCCCTCATCCCTTGTTGTCCCTAGTTCTTTTCGTACTCTCCCATCAAAAGGCTTTGTGCTGTGGAAACCATAGATGCCTGGGTTCCTTTTGAGCTTCCATTGAAGAAGACGGGGAAGAAAAAAAGATACTCTTCTTCAACGTGACAAGTTAAACCCCAAGCAGGTGCTCTTATGACTCCACAACAAACCAAGCCAGCTCAGCCTTATTAAGGAACATTCCGCCACCCTTGCCTTTTTTGACCCTGGCCCAAGACAAGTGGGCTTGGCTGAAGGGGATGTGCAGCCTCGCCCCACCCCAACAAAATCCCTTCTGCGTGGCATTCTTCTGGGAAGGAAAAATACTGTGGTTGGCCGCTCTTTTCAACAGCTGGCGAGTGGTAGGCGATCTGTCAGGAGAAGTCACGAAAGCCGGGGAAGGGAGGCATTGTTGCCAGGCCAAAGAAGAGGGAAGCCCTGGGCTGGCGCACACCCCCAGACCTGAAGAGCTGAAACCCCACACTAAGTGTGTGTGAGGACACCAAGCTGTTGGAATGAAATGATTTGAAAAGTATTTTCTCTTTCAGAGCTGGCATTAGATTTCCCCCAACATTGCAGTTGGAAAGGAGAAAGAGAAAAAAGAGGAGGAGGAAGAGGTTGAGCAACTAAAGGGGAACAACGTGAAAATCAACAGTTGAAGGAACAGAATCTGATGGGTTCGTTTCTTTGCATTCACTTTGCATCTGATGGGTGATGCACACAGGGATGGCAAATGGACAGTCTTGTTCATGTGTTGGTCTTGATCCAGAGAGGAGCTTCATTCATGCCAGCCATGTTGAAAACAATGACGCATGTGAGAAGGGATTCATTCGTCCCGCTGAGGCCAACAGCCTTAGGCAGAGCAGCTAGTTTTTTGGATCATGGCCAGCTGGAGAAGAACACAATGCTGTTGGCACTGAATCCAACTGATGGGAAGTGCAATGTGTGAACCTCAGCCACCATATCTTCCAAGAAGTCCTACTCGGTCCCTTCATCGTGATATGGAGGAGCAGCCAGTCACTTCCAAACATATCCTAGAACAGGTTCAGAACATTGGACTATGCCTTTAAAGTCTGGAATAAAGCCCCTGTCCGGGAAAACCCTAACTGCCCCTGCATGGAGATGACCCTGGGCACTCAAAGCCAACACCAGTGGTGCACAAATTCTTGGAGGTTCTACCAAGATGATAGGATGTCTAATATGGCCATAGTGGTACTAACATGTTAGCCATCTGAGGACCAGCGTAGCTAAGTACAGAGATGTTCACCACCAAAATTGGTTACCAGGTGACCAATTGCCATCGCAACTAGTAGGAACAATAACAATGTGGGCTATTGATAATCTGGACCCATGGATGGACTGCCTGCACCAGTGAAATCTCAGTTCTTTGAGGTTTTCAAGGCATCCAAAAGTCAACCAAGTCTTTCCCCTCTGCATTTCATTTTCTTACCCATCATCCATCTTACAGTACAGCTCTTTTGAAAACATAAGAAGCTGCCTTAAAAAAGACTGACTGTTTGTCAGCTGAGCACAGTATTAGTTATTCTGACTACTTTCCAGATGCTCAGGCAGAGCTCTTTACCATTAGCCATTTTGTGATTCTTCTAGATGGATGTGTTTGGGATTGGGCCTCAGGGCTTCTGCATAGAAGAACATGGGTTCTATCACTGAACTGTGGTTCTTCTTCTAATCTACAGGTACCAGGCAGTTTTGACCACCATATATGATAGGTACAGCCTTGAGTGGAAACCGGTAGGATATGTCTCTTGAGTGCCTGTGGTAGGACCCAAGGACAGTCATGAACATAGAAACACAGAATCACAGAGTTGGAAGGGACCCCAAGGGCTATCCAGTCCAACCCCTCTGCCATGCAGGAATACATAATCAAAGCACTCCTGACAGATGGCTTAAAAACCTCCAGAGAAGGAGACTCCATCACACTCTGAGGCACGGTATTCTACTGTCAAACAGCTCTTACTATCAGGAAGTCCTTTCTAATGTTGAGTTAGAGTCTCTTCTCCTGTAGCTTGAACCCATAGCTCTGCGTCCCAGTCTCTGGAGCTTGCTCTATCCTCAATATGACATCCTTTCAAATATTTAAACATGGCCATCCCACCATGCTTAACCTTCTCTTCTCCAGGCTAAACATACTCAGCTCCCTAAGGCTCTCCTTGTAGGACTTGGTGGTTTCCAGACCTTTCTCCATTTTTGGTTGCTCTCCTCTGGATACACTCCACCTTGTCCACATCCTTCTTGATATCCCTAAGGTAGTTTCCTGTAGTAGGAAAAGAAGAAATAAAGGAATCATTGTGGTAGCATCCTAGGAAGAGGAAACAATCGGGTTTTCAACCTAGCTTGATGCTGCAAAGGCAGGATGAAAGAGCCTTCTGTGATAAAAGCTTTTCAATTGAAAGTTTCATCTGCACTGCAGAAGTAATCCAATTTGACACCACTTTAACTGCTATGGCTCAGTGCTATGGAATTGGGGATTGTAGTTTGTTGAGCAGAACTCTGGTGCCACAACAAACTGCATTTCTCAGAATTTCATAGCACTGAGCCATGACAATTAAAGTGGTGTCAAACTGGATTACTTCTGCAGTGCAGATGCAGCCAAAGTGGGGAATGCAGTGTGTAGAGCCCCCAAAGTGCCATCTGACCCACGACTGGTAAAGCCA
>NC_056531.1:10800826-10818045 GCF_019175285.1 Sceloporus undulatus
ATTCTTCTTCTGGAGCCAGCGCTGTCCTTCCCACCCTTTTGCAATACACCTCTGTGAATGGAAGCAGGAAGATGATCTTCAATCTGGCTTTTTGTGTTTGCAGAGAAATCATGAAAGAAAGGGAAAAAACAACATGAGAATCCGCTTTCCTTTCTCTCTACTCTTCCATGCGATGGAGGGAAAAAAATTATTCCAGGAAGTCCATGGCCATTCTTCTTCTGGAGCCAGCGCTGTCCTTCCCACCCTTTTGCAATACACCTCTGTGAATGGAAGCAGGAAGATGATCTTCAATCTGGCTTTTTGTGTTTGCAGAGAAATCATGAAAGAAAGGGAAAAAACAACATGAGAATCCGCTTTCCTTTCTCTCTACTCTTCCATGCGATGGAGGGAAAAAAATTATTCCAGGAAGTCCATGGCCATTGGGAACAATGTGCGGGGAGAGCAGGAGGTAATATGATTTTCCCTGGTGAACTTGGCTCCAGCCCAAGTGAAGTTGGGAATGCTCCAAAAGGGAAAAGGATTTGGACGGAGCAGATTTTCCCCCAAAAGTGGTTTTCCTGTTTTAAATAAATGGCTCCTCTCTGAAGGGCAGAGATGAGCAACCCAGGTTAGTTTAGACCACAAGTCAGCATTCTCCATCTGTCAGATAAAAGAGGCATCATTGTTTCCCTCCAGGAGTGGGAAGATCTGGAGCTCATATTGGTAGTTTGGAAAGGGTTTGTGACTCCCAGTTGTCCTACAACCTTCATCCTAACCTATATTGCTGAAGTGATGAAAGCTTGGGGTAACTAGGCATCATTTGGTGGATGGAAGATGGACTGTGGAGTCCAGCCCTAGTAGCCAACAGAAACTCTTTGGTGGAGATCTTATGTTTGCGTAGTGTACATCTACACTCATGTAGTGACACAGTGGTTATGCGACACCACTGAACTGTGCAGTTGACCACATATCTGCCAGTGTATTTGTGTATTGTCCCACTGAACAATGTGAAATGCCCAATAGCTGTTTCTGCAATCCCAGCAACTAAAGCAGTACATTGAAGACGCTGACATATAGCTGCACATCACCCAAGGATTTCAGCATGGCTGGAATCCTATTGGCGCATTCCAACCAGAGGAGAGCTATTGAATCAGCTGATGGAGAGTCAATACTAGTTGAGTCAATAGCTCTACTGGATATGAAACAAACCATAGGATTAAGGGCCATGTGAAATGGTTATGCATGTGGAACTCTTTTTACGCAACCATAAATTGAATGTGTCCATTCTACAATAGCCAACAATGTACAACCACAAGTATCAAGGCACTTACACCAAGGGTAGAAGTGAGAGTCATAGCCCTGTTAGTCTGGAATACCAGTCTGAAAAGGGATCTTGTAGCACCTTTGAGACTAACTGTGCAAAAGAAGTTATAGCATCAGCATCTGTACACTTGCTCATCAGATGCATCTGACGAGTCTACAAAAGTTTAGGCTACAACTTGTTTTGCACAGAGAGTCTCAAAGGTGCTACAAGAGCTCTCCGCACAGTGGTGTCACTAGGGGGGTGCAAGGGCTGTGGATCGCACCAGGTGATACCCTAAGGGTGTGTGTGACACACTCAAACATCTGTATTTTGGCAGAAACAGGCTGTAGCATTTGCCTGCATCTCTTTAAAATGCGGGAGAGATGGTGGTAGTAGGGTGAAGGTAAGTGGGAGGACAAAGGAGAGGCCCCATGTTTTTAAAAATTAAATTAGTCAGCCCTCCCCATAGGCGGGCTTGCCTTCTGCAGCTTTGAGCTTACGTGGAAGGCATTCCCCGGCAGAAATAATGGGGCACATACCACGTGCATGCGCCCCATTATTTTCTATGGGGCTTGAGCATACACTCTTTTCCCCATACGGAACTGACCCCCTGCACAGGGAGAGGGCACATTGTAAATCAAATTTTAACTTTTATGGGATTCTGTATGGGTGTAGTATGGGAGGAGGTGGGGAGGATGACACCGTGGGTTGCCTCATCGGGTGACACCAACCATAAGGACGCCACTGCTTCTGCATAGTAGTCACAAGAGTCTGCATTTTGTATTAGGACTTAGGTTGATGGATATCAGGTTTCTAAAAAAATCCAAGCATAGTTTTTTGTGGGCTTTTCAGGCTATGTGGCCATGTTCTAGAAGACTTTATTCCTGACGTTTCTCTGAAGATGCCAGCCACAGATGCTGGTGAAATGCCAGGAATAAACTCTTGTAGAACATGGCCACATAGCTCGAAAATCCCACAAAAAACTATGGATGCCGGCCATGAAAGCCTTTGACTTCACATTGAAAATTCAAGCATATCTTATGTGTGAAAATCCTCCCCCCATTTATATCATCATCATCATCATCATCATCATCATCATCATCATCATCATCATCTTTCTTCCAATGAGCTCAAGGCAGCATCCACAGTTCTCCTCTTCCCCACTTCATTCTCATAACAACCCTATAAGTAGGCTGTGCTTAGTTGGCTTAGTGATGGACCCAGTGACATTCTTGGAGCAGCAGAGACTTGAACCTGGCTCCCCCAAGTCTCAATCTATCCCTCTAACCACTAGGACATACAAGGTCCCTGATGTACCTGTCACATGAGCTAGGAATTGTAGAAACTGTCATGGGCGACACCAATGAAATTCATGAGGTCATCATAAGTCAGCAGGCCACTGGAAGGCACATACATACCCAAAGGAGAGATGGAAGATATGTAGTGGAAAGCTCTCCGTTCCCTTTAATAGGGCCAAGCAAGCATTCTTAGAGATTCATCCTACTCCGGCACCTACGTCTCAGGCCAGTCCATTAACCAAAGCTGTGCATCCTTAAATAGATGCCTTTCTGGGAATCTCTCTAGATCACACAGAGGACAGTACGAATGGCATTTGGCTCCTTGCAAGCCCCCCTCCATTGTTTCCTAGAGAAGCTAAGAATAGCAAGTCGGCAAAAATAGCCGATCTTTTGGAACACCTATAGCCACTCTTGCCTGCAAAGCATCCAAACATGAATGCAGCATTTCCAGCATTACAGCCAGGCTGGCACTGCCATATGAATTTCTTAGAATATTTGCATTCACGTACATGGTTTGGCCAAGGTTACTCTTTCCTGTGAGCAATCTCCCCCCGGCACACACAGATCATGCATTTTGTACTTTTATTTTTGTGCATTTTCCTGCATATCTCCAAATCTATTCATTTATAGATGTACCTTTAGGTCAGAGAATGGCGATGCAAAAAAACCGGGCTGGACACATGCTGAAGCCAAACTGTATTTCAGTTTGCATATTGGATTCAGAACTGTCAATGAAGTCGATCGGTGGTTCTCCACTATTTTTTGCAGGGAAACAGTTGTTTTCTCATTTTCCCAAGGCTTTTTTCCTGTAGAAACAAATAATTAAAACATTGAAAATTATTTTTTAAAAAATAGCGACGGGGGGATGGATTTTGAAATATTTTCTTTTAGAGTGATAAATAAAACAGTAAAGACGATTTCCTATATTTACTCTTCCAAAGTTATTTCTAACAACTATGGAAGAAGAAGGCTTTTATTCATTCCTGGCGTTGCTTCCCCTTTCTCTACTCTTTTTAGAAATTATAATGTCTTTATGATGCATCCGGTTTGCTGGATATATAGAGCAATAGAGGAGACATTTTTTTCTCCTCTGTTTTATTCATGTCGATGGTTTATTTTATTGTTATTATATTTGTTGTGCTACAATTGGTGGGGAGGCTATATTTTTTGTATTGGATACCTTTCTTTTGTAATCCGCTTTGAATCCACGAGGAAAAAGCGGAATATAAATAAATAATTTATTATTATTATTTTTAATTATTCTGTTTTTATTGGGTTTTGCCTGTTCCTAATAAAGCGGCAAAACAGTTCAGGAACTTGTGGCTTCATTTGTAACGATACTGATGTTGTTACACGTTATATATTTAATTATATATAATTTAATTAAATTACACACACACACACACACACACACGATTATTATACATGCACACACATACACACAAATATATATAATATATAATATACATTTTATACACACGCAACTATATATAGTGTTACAAATATATTAAAATACATATATTTTTTAAAAAGGAATTCAGTATGTAACTGTTGTCTGACTGAACTGCACTTTTAACATACCATGCATGATAATGTTATATCGCACAAAATTGCACAAATGTGTCATAGTATGTATATAATCCATTTTATTTTCCTAAAGTAGAGATTTTCACTGTGTAAAGTGAAAATCATATCATCCCATTTCCCCTCATTTTTTCCCATTTCCCCCCAAAGTTTCTATTTTTACCCTTCTCCTCAAAACCCAGAAAAATGTTGTTTTTTTGGTGACTTCACAATTTCTGTCTCTAGAGATGGGATTGTCACTACTTTGTAATCCGCCTCGATTCTGCAAGGAAAAGGCAGAAAAGAAATAAATCAGATTATTATTATTATTATTATTATTATTATTATTATTACTCCCTGTTGTCCAGAATATATGGGTTTTACCCACACACTAAGGTCCTGGAGGTCTCATTGCATGAGCATCAAAATGTCCGTTGTGCCTAGGGTTGCCATAATTGTCCACTATTACTGGCCTCTGTGAGTCAAAATAGTTTATTTAATGGTCTTTCTTCCCTAAAACACAAGGTTGTTGTTGTTGTTGTCTGCCTTCAAGTTGTTTCCGACTTATGGTGACCCTAAGGTAACCCTATCATAGGACTTTTTTGGCCAAGTTTCTTCAGAGGAGATTTGCCATTGCCATTCTCTGAGGCTGAGAGAGTGTGACTTGCCCAAAGTCACTCAATGGGTTTCCAAGGCCTAGTTGGGATTCAAACCCTGGTCTCCCAGTGTCCTAGTCGAACACTCGAACCATGAACCATATTCACCACGCTCCAAACACAAGGTCGAAGAAGCAAATTTCTCATTGAGATCCATTCTTAGCCTGGTTGCCAGAACGTCTTAAGACATTTCCTTGTCCTGGTTGTGCAAAGTTGGTTTCAACCCCAATAGGAAAAGATATTTTTCACATCCCCTAAACGTCTGGGAGTCTCAAAAACTGGCTGTCCTCCTGTTTCCGATCTCAGCTCTCAGAATCCCTAACCATTGGAAGTTCAACTTCTGGAAGATGCAATCCAAACCTTGTAGACAACCAGCTCTAAGGGACTCAGTTTGTGTTTCCCATAGCAGGGGTATTTATGGCACTATATAAATAAACATTAATACTAATAGTTCTTTGTGGGTTTTTCGGGCTATGTGGCCATGTTCTAGAAGAGTTTATTCCTGACGTTTTGCCAGCATCTGTGGCTGGCATCTGCAGAGAAGATCTTCCACTGGTGCAAAACCGTTTCATTCAACTTGCTGGAACTGGAGTTTGCCCGTCAAAATAGTGCACGTTCCTTAAGGATGTGTTTTCAAAATTGTGTTTGTTATTGTCTGAAATTTGGACTTGTATTTCTCCTGAGTTGATGATCTTGCTTTGATGGTATTGTTTTGCATCATATCCTGTGGCTCACCATCACTGTGACAAAGGCAGGCTAACAAATATAGAAATTCAGTCGCCCCTTGGACCTCGCGGGGATCCATTCCGGACTCCCCGCGAGTTCTAAATCTTGCGCATATTCAAGCCCCATAGGCTTGAATGGGGTGCGTGCATGCGGGGTGTGTGGCATGTGCACGCACCCCATTAAGATTAATGGCAGTCACCCCTCCATGGATTTTCAAGTCCATGGATTTCAAGTCTGCAGATTTGGAAGGGTGACTGTAATTTAGAAGAGAACTGCTTGAAGAAAATGGAAAAGAAATAAATCTGGTCCAGTGCCCCACTTTTGCCAGCGGTCAGCCGTTGGCACCGGGAAATGCATAATACAGTGGGCATGAAAGCAATAACTGTTTCCTACTGTTGGGCCCAGGCAACATAGCTGGAAGTGAAATATCTTCTTCATTTGTATTTCAGGGACCATCGCATTACTCTTCTGTCATCCCACTCTTTCGCAGCTTTTAAAAAGTCCTGGTTTCTTTCTCAAACAACAAGTTTATTGAAATAGCACGAGGGCCATTTCATATGCTCAAAAATATACACTAACCAGCAAATGCTCCACACCCCGTATATAACATGTTAAATATAGTGTACTACGTTGCAATATACCCCATACAATATATATTCGTATGGAATTAGCCCAAAACATGGACAGTTTATGTCAGACTCTACAAATCTAAAAATTACAATATGTCCTAAAAGATATACAAATAAACAGGTACGACTAAAAGTGTTTACCACAATCTAACAGAGATGTGTAAAATTAGTACCACGGGACGTAAAATAGAAATTACAAATGCGGAGTAGAAATTAATATAAAACATCCGTCATTCATAGTCAAATCTCTTCATCACCCTTACAGTTAACACCAATTCATCCCCACATATCTGGATCTCGTACCCCAGTGATGCTTATGAAGAACCGAGCGTGGCAATAGATATTTTGAATCTGTCCACTCATAAAGTATGATATTCTGATGTGAGTACCAGAATATTGTTTCGTTTAATATAGGGACCATGGTATTGGTCCCTTCCTGTTGTTTACAGATTACATCTAACCAAATGTGTGCTAGATCCTCAATTTCGGGTCACAATAAAAATGCAAGGTGTTCATTATAATGGGATTCCCTGAAATCTACCATGTCTTACCATGGTATCAGTTGGTCAACCTACTCGGGGAATGCATCTCTGGAGTTTTGGGATCTGTATCTTTAGAATAAGTTGGCATTGAAAGGCCGTTTGTATGGCTCACCATTTTTAATTGCCTACCTGATGAGGGTGGATAATATCTTGGGGCCGCAATTGTCCTGATAAGAGGTAAATTTCTAATTCGGCTCTAACAGCAGCTGCTGAGTCCTTTATCTACTCCAGAATACCTTCCAAATGTTGAGAAAATGGCTAGGCACTAGCGGTTTCTTTCTCCTTCTCTCCACTTTCCCCTTATTCTCGGTTCCTATACAAATGGAAACGAGCAAAACTCCCCTGATGTGACCCAGTGGAAGGCAAGGGAGTTTCATCTCATGCCAGGTATTTCCCAAAATAAGATATATGTGTTGAAATGGATGGCAAGGGATTTGGATGTCATGGCCCTCAGAGGTTCTTCCAACTCTTGATTTCTAGAAAGACTTTGGGCTGCTGCCCAAATGTGCAGAATGAAATGTCAATTTTACACTGCTTTAATGTCATGCTCCCATCCTCTGGAATCCTGGAATGTGTAGTTTCATAGACTCATAGAATCGTTAGACGTGGAAGAGCCCGACCAGAGCTCTCTGATAGGCGAAGCTAAATTGCTCAAGAAGACACATCCCAAGATTCCATAGCATGTGCATGGTGCTTAACTCAGTGTCAAACTGAATTATCTCTGCAGTGCAGATGCAGCCCAGGCTCTGTCCAATTTGCAGGCATGGATGGGAACTCTTCTAGGCAAATTACCCGGGATATAGTCCTTCGTCTTCCTTGTTGGTCTTGTCACATCCTTGAAGCATTTAAGATCTTTGATTTCATTATTGACCATTAAAAAGAAACCGCTCTCACGGGCATGCAAGGAGATTCAAAGGACTCCTAATAGACAGGACTGACTCACTTTCCCTTTTCTAGACATGCTCTCCTTTCTCCTTGGCTTCTCAACGGAGTCTTCTTCTCACTGCATTCAGAGATTTCATCACCTTGGCTATGGAACTCTAACCCAATTGGCTCTGTGCAAATAAACTTGATTCCAACCTGAACAGAACCGTGCCACTGCAGTGGGTTTAACAAATTCCCAATCTTAAGTATATGGCCTCTTCCTTTGAAGCCAAACTTCGTGATGTTTGTCTCCTCTTCCCTACCTGCCCCCCCAAAACACAACCCATCTGAAAAAACATTATTCTTTCGGGAGAAAATCAGCGGAGCTTCTCTCACACCTTGAGCCTAACTGAAAGAAATAAGCTGGTAGCATGCGGCTTTTGTAGCTTTTCGCAGCACTATGCAAAGCCAGTTAGTCTCAAAAGGTTTGCACGATCCCTTGCATACCGCTTTTCCGACCAGCCACAGCTATGTGTTTTGGAATTCTAATGACTGTCGGGACATGGTAAGCAAACACACAGGTAATGTGCATTTAATTCAATAGCTTTACACCCACCTTCAGGCCTGTGTTGTTGCACTGCTCTCCGATGGAGTGGGCAGTTTCTTGGCGGTTACAATGTTGTCCAAACGAATGCATTACGTTACAAAAAATGGCATAGGTAAATGTATTGGACAGCTCAATTGATTTATGTCCGTATCAGTTTCCGTGTATTTGGTCATGAAGTGCATTTCGGCCATTTTCCGCCACCCAGCCTAAAGCTTCCCAAAAAAATAAAAAAATAAAATTTAAAAAAGAGCCACCGAATACACATTATTTTTTGCACTTGCCCAAACATGTGCTAGTTTGCACTCCATTTTCTCTAACATATGCATTGGGGTGCCAACATTCCTTTCCTCTGCCACTTTTTGTAACGTATTCATTCTTGGAACCGTTGTTAAGCCAAGCAAAAACTGCCCTCTCCAGTTGAGAGGCAGTGCATGATCTCAAAGAGAAAGGTTGTCGTGATCCCCGTGTGTCGGTCTGGAAAAGTGTGAATTTAGTGGGTTTGGTCATGCAGCCCAATGGCATTTGCCCCTCATCCTTGTTGTCCCTAGTTCGTTTTGTACTCTCCATCAAACCGGCTTGTGCTGTGAAACCATAGCTGCCTGGGTCCTTGAGCTTCCATTGAAGGAGACGGGGAAGAAAAAAAAGATACTCTTCTTCAAAGTGACAAGTTAAACCCAAGCAGGTGCTCTTATGACTCCACAACAAACACGCCAGCTCAGCCTTCTAAGGAACCATTCCGCCCCTTGCCTTTTTGACCCTGTCCCACGATAACGGGCTGGCTGAAGGGGAGTTGCAGCTCGCCCAACCAACAAAATCCCTTCTGCGTGGCCTTCTTCTGGGAAAGAAAAATACTTGTGTTGGCCGCTCTTTTCAACAGCTTTTTTTTTTTTTGGCGAGTGGAGGCGATCTGTCAGGAGAAGTCACGAAGCGGGGAAGGGAGGGCATTGTTGCCCGGCCAAATAAGAGGGAAAGGAAGCCCTGTGCCTGGTGCACACCCCATACCTGAGAGCTGAACCCACACTAATTTGTGGGGTGTGATGACCCCAAGTGTTGGCAATGAAATGCTTTGAAAAAGTTATTTTCTCTTTCAGAGCCTTGGCCATTAGCTTTCCCCCAACATTTGCAGTTGGAAATGAGAAAGAGAAAAAGAGGAAAAAAAGAGGAGTAGGAATAGGTGAGCAAACAAAGGGGAACAACGTGAAAAATCAAACAGTTGAAGGACAGAATCTGAGGTCGTTCTTGCATTCCACTTTGCATTCTGGATGGGTGATGCCCACAGGGCTGCGCAAATGGACAATCTTGTTCATGTGTTGGTCTTTATCCAGAGAGGAGCTTCATTATGCCAGCCAGTTGAAAACAAGACGCATTGTGCGAAGGGATTCATTGTCCAACTGAGGCCACAGCCTTAGGCAGAGCAGCTAGTTTTTTGGATCATGGCCAGCTGGAGAAGACACGATGTGTTGGCACTGAATCCACTGATGGGAAGTGCAATGGTGAACTCAGCCACCATATATTCAAGACGTCCTACTCGGGTCCCTTCATCGTGTGATATGGAGGAGCAGCAGTCACTCCAACCATATCCTAGAACAGGTTCAGAACATTGGACTATGCCTTTAAAGGTCCTGGATGGAATAAAGAACCCCCTGTCCAGGAAAACCTAAATGCCCCTGCCATGGAGATGACCCTGGCATCCAAAGCCAACACCAGTGGGCACAAATTATTGGAGGTTCTACACAAAATGATTAGGAAGTATGTTCTGGCATGTTGTACTAAACATGTTAGCCATCTGAGGACCAGCGTAGCTAAGTATAATAGGTTCACACCAAAAATGGCTCACAAGGTGACCAATTGTCCATCGCAAATAGTAGGCAACAATAAACAATGGGGCTATTGCATAATCTCGACCCATTGATGGACTGCCTGCACCAGGAAATTCCGTTCTTTGAGGTTTTAGGCATCCAAAAGTAAACCAAGTCTTCCCTCGCATTTCATTTTCTTACCCATCACCGTCTGACAGTACCGCTCTTTTGCAAACATAAGAAGCTGCCTTTAAAAAAGGACTGATTGTTTGTCAGCTGAGCACGTGTTGTTGTTCTGACGCACTTCCATGGATGCTCAGGCAGAGCTCTTTACCATTAGCCATTTTGTGATTCTTCCTAGATGGCCATGTTGGATTGGGCCTCCGGGCTTCTGCAAGAAGACATGTGTTCTCTCACTGAAC
The DNA here is from genome assembly GCF_019175285.1 of Sceloporus undulatus. Taxonomy (NCBI): domain Eukaryota; kingdom Metazoa; phylum Chordata; class Lepidosauria; order Squamata; family Phrynosomatidae; genus Sceloporus; species Sceloporus undulatus. Next base: position 10,811,215 of record NC_056531.1, read on the forward strand.
TGTGGTTCTCTGCTAATCTACAGGACCAGGCCCGTTTGCCACCATATATGCTAGGACAGCCTGAGTGGAAAAACTGGTTAGGATATGTTCTTGAGTGCATGTGGTAGGACCCAAGGACATTCCCGTGACATAGAAGAAACCCAGAATCACAGAGTTGGAAGGGGACCCCAAGGGGCTGTCCAGTCCAACCCTCTGACCATGCAGGAATACATAATCAAAAGTACTCCTACAGATGGCTTCTTAAAACCTCCAGAGGAAGGAGACTCCATCACACTCTGAGGCACGGTCTTCTATGTCAAACAGCTCTTATTCTATCAGGAAGTCCTTTCTAATGTTGAGTTAGCGTCTTCTCGTGTAGCTTGAACCCATCAGCTCTGGTCCCCAGTCTCTGGAGCCTGCTCTCTCCTCAATTGACATTCCTTTCAACATTTAAACATGGCCATCGCACCATTGCTTAACTTTTTCTTCATCCAGGCTAAACCTTACTCAGCTCCCTAATGCTCTCCTTGTCGGACTTGGTGGTTTCCAGACCCTTTCTCCATTTTTGGTGCCCTCTCTGACACCACCCACCTTGCCAATCATTTGATCCTCCCTTAAGGTAGTTTCCTGTAGAGGAAAAGAGAAATAACGGAATCCTTTTGGTAGCCTCCTATAAGAGGAAACAATCGGGTTTTCAACCTAGCTTGCTGCTGCAAAGGCAGGATCCGGATGAACTAGCCTTTCTGTGATAAAGCTTTTCAATTGAAATTTTCATGCACTGCAGAATTAATCCCAATTTGACACCACTTTCAAATGCTATGGCTTCAGTGCTAGGGACTTGGGGATTGTAGTTTGTTGAGCAGCGGCTCTGGTGCCACAACACACTCCATTTCTCCGGAGATTTCACGCATGAGCATGAAAATAAAGTGGTGTCAAATGGATTACTTCTGCAGTGCAGATGCCGCCAAGTGGGGAATGCAGGTGTAGCGCCCCCAAAGGCCACTGACCCACGCTGGTAAATTAAAGGCCACTTCTTCTTCTGGAGCCAGCGCTGTCCTTTCCCAACCTTTGCAATTACACCTCTGTGACTGGAAAGCAGGAAGATGATCTCAATCTCGGCTTTTGTGTTTGCAGAGCAACATGAAAGACGGGAAAAAACAACTTAGAATCCGCTTCTTTCTCTTCTACTCTTCCAATGCGATGGAGGAAAAAAATTTTTCCAGGAAGTCCATGGCCATTGGGAAGGGAACAATGTGCGGGGAGAGCAGGATGGTTGGGGTAATATGATTTTCCCTGGTGAACTTGGTCCAGCCAAAGTGACGTTGGGAATGCTCCAAAAGGGAAAAGGATTTGGGGCGCAGATTTTCCACCAAAAGTGGTTTTTCTGTTTTAAATAAATGGCTCCTCTCTTGATAGGGCAGAGATGAGCACCCAGGTTAGTTAGATCACCAAGTCAGCATTCTCCATCTGTCAGATAAAAGAGGCATCATTGTTCCCTCCCAGGAGTGGGACGATCTGGAGCTATATTGGTCGTTTGGAAAGGGTTTGTGACTCCCAGTTTGTCCTACAACCTTCATCCTATACCTAATTGCTGAAGTGCTGAAAGCTTTGGGTAACTAGGATCATTTGGTGGATGGAAGATGGCATGTGGAGAGTCAGCCCTAGTAGCCAACAGAAACTCTTTGTGGAGATCTTTGTTTGCGAGTGTACATCTACACTCATGTAGTGACACAGTGGTTAGCGACACCACTGCACTGTCAGTTGACCACATATCTGCCAGTGTATTTGATTGTTATTGTCCCACTTGAACAATGTGGATTGCCTCAATAACTGTTTTGCAAATCCCAGCAACTAAAGCAGTACCTGAAGACGCTGTGACATTATAGTGCAATTCATCAAGGATTCCAGCTGGTGGAACCTCTGGCGAATCCACCCAGAAGGAGAGCTATGAATCAGGATGGGAGCGTCATCCTAGTGCGTCACTCGCTCTCCTGGCTCTGGAACACACCCCGGCTTACGGCCATGTGCCCTGGTTCTGCCTGTGCGCCCTCTTTTTTCCGCCACCACCATCATGCATGTGTCATTCTACACTATTCACAACAATGTACAACCACCAATTATCAAGGCCTTACACCAAGTGTAGACGTGAGAGACATAGGCCCTGTTAGTCTGGGAATTACCAGTTTCTGAAAGGATCTGTAGCACCTTTGAGAAACTAACTGTGCAAAAGAAGTTATAGGCATCAGCATTGCTACAATTGCTCCTCAGAGCATCTACGAGGTCTACCAAAATTAGGCTACAACTTGTTTTGCAAAGAGAGTCTCAAAGGTGCTACAAGACCTCTCCGCAGTCTGTGTCCAAAACCTTTTTTTAGGGGGTGCAAGGGCTGGGATCGCACCAGGTGATGATCCCCTTAAGGGTTGTGTGTGACACACTCAAACATCTGTTATTTTGGCAGAACAGGCTGTAGCATTTCTGCATCTCTTTAAAATCGGGGAGAGATTGTGGTAGGTTTTAGGGGTGAAGTGATGAAGGTAAGTGGGAGGACAACGGAGCGGCCCCATGTTTTTACAAATTAAATTACAGTCCGCCCTCCCCATAGGGGGGCTGCCTTTCGCGGCTTTGAGCTTCCGGGAATGCTTCCCCGGCGACATAATGGGCACATACCACGTGCATGCGCCCATTATTTTCTATGGGGCTTGAGCATACACTCTTTTCCCCTACGGAACTGCCCCCTTGCACAGGGCGAGTTGCACATTGTCATCAAATTTTACACTTTATGGGATTCTGTATGGGGTCGTATGGGCGGAGGGTGGGTGAGGATACCGGGGTTGCCTCATCGGGGTGACACCAACCCTAGACGCCACTGCTTCCTGCATAGTCGTCACAAGCGTCTGCATTTTGTATTCGGACTTAGGTTGATGGAATCAGTTTCTAAAAAAATCCAAGCATAGTTTTTTGTGGCGCCTTTTTCAGGCCTATTTGGCAATGTTATAGAGACTTTATTCCTGACGTTCTCTGAAGATGCAGCCAAGATGGCTTGTGAAATGTCGGAAATTAAAAAAACTCTGTAGAACCCTTGCCACTAGCTCGAAAAATCCCACAAAAACTATGGATGACGGCCATGAAAGCCTTTGCCTTCACATTTGAAAAATCAGCATATCTATGTGTGAAAATCCTTCCCCCATTTTATCATCATCCTCATCATCATCATCCGCATCATCATCATCCTTCATCCTCATCTCATCATCATCATCTTCTTCTTCCCATGAGCTCAGCAGCATCCACAGTTCTCCTCTTCCCCACTTCCTTCTCCTACAAACCCTATAAGTAGGCTGCTGTCTGTGCGTAGGTGGCTGAGGGATGGACCCCGTGACATCTTGGAGCAGCCGCGACTTGAACCTGGTCACCAAGTCTCAATCTCCCCCTCTAACCACTAGGGACATACAAGGTCCCCTGATGTACCGGTCACATGAGCTAGGAATTGTAGAACACTGTAATGGGCGACACCAAGAAATTCATGCTGTCACCATAAGTCAGCCGGCCACTGGAAGGCACATACATTACCCACAGGAGAGATGGAAAGAAGATATGTAGTGGAAAGCTCTCCGTTCCCTTGAATAGGTCCAAGGCAAGCATTCTTAGAGATTCATCCTACTCCGGCCCCTTACTTCCTCAGGCCAGTTCCATTAACCAAGCTGTTGCATCATTAAAGATGCCTTTCTCGGGACTCTCTCCTAGATCACCACAGAGTACCAAGTAGAATGGCATTTGGCTCCTTGCAAGCCCCCCTCCATGTTTCTCAGTGACGCTAAGAATAGCAAGTCTGCAAAACTCGCCGATCTTTGGAACACTATAGCCACTATTGCCTGCCAAAGCATCCAAACATGGAATCCGCATATCCAGCATCCCTAGACAGTCGGGATGGCAACTGCAATATGAATTTATTAGAATATTGACTTCACGTACATGGTTTGGCCAGGTTACTCTTTCCTTTGAGCAATTCTCCCCACGGCACCACACAGATAATGCATTTTGTAATCTTATTTTGTGCCATTTCCGCAATCTCCAAATCTATTCATGTCTCGAGGTACCTTTAGGTCAGGAGGAGAATGGCGATGCAAAAAAACGGGCTGGACACATGCTGAAGCCAACTGTATTTCCCTGTTTGCATATGGATCGAACTGTCAAGAAGTCGATCGGTGGTTTCTCACTATTTTTTGCAGGGGGAAAAAACAATTTGTTTTTCATTTCCCAAGGGTTTTTCCTGTTGTAGAAACAAATAATTAAAACATTGAAATTATTTTTAAAAAATAGAAACGGGGGGATGGATTTTGAAAATTTTTTTAGAGTGATAAATACAACCATAAAGACGATTTCCTATATTTACTATTCCAAGTTTTCTAAACAACTATGGAAGACGAAGGCTTTTTCATCCTGGCGTTGCTTCCCCTTCTTATCTTTTTAGAAAATTATAATGTCTTTTATGATGCATCGGTTTGCTGGAGATATAGAGCAATAGAGGAGACATTTTTTCTCTCTGTTTTATTCATGTCGATGGTTTATTTATTGTTATTATATTTGTTTTGCTACAATTGGTGGCGTGAGGCTATCTTTTTGTATGGATACCTCTTTGTAATCCGCTGTGAATCCCACGAGGAAAAAGCGAATAACATAAATAATTATTATTCTTATTTTTCATTATTCTGTTTTTATAGGGTTTTGCCTGTTCATAATAAAGTCTGGCAAACTAAAAACAGTCAGGAACTTGTGGCTTCATTTGTAAAAAACAAAACGATATCTGATGTTGGTTTACACGTTTATATTTAATTATATATAAATTTTAATTAAAATTACAAACACACACACACACACACACACACACGATTATTATACTGCCCACACATACTACACAAATATATTAATATATAATATACATTTTATACACACGCAAATATATATATAGTGTTACAAATATATTAAAATACATATATTTTTTAAAAAGGATTCAGTATGTAAACGTTGTCGACTGAACTGCCACTTTTAACATACCCTCCTGATATGTTATTCGCCACCAATTGCACAAATGTGTATAGATGTATATATCATTTATTTCCCTACTAATTAGGATTTTCACTGTGTAAAGTGAAAATCAATCATCCCATTTCCCCCCCTTTTTCCCATTTCCCCCAAAAAGTCTCTTATTACCTTCTCCTCAAAACCCAGAAAAAAGTTGTTTTTGGTGACTTCACAATTTCTGTCTCTAGAGGACTGGGATGTCACTACTTTTTTAATCGCTCGATTCTGCCAAGGAAAAGGGCAGAAAAGAAAAGAAATAAATCAGATTATTATTATTATTATACTTTATATTATATTAATCCTGTTGTCCAGAAGACTCTATGGGTTTTACCCACACACTAAGGTCCTGAGGTTCCATTAATGAGCAATCAAAATTTTCGTTTGTGCCTATGTGCCATTACTTGTCCACTATTACTGGCCTCTGGAGTCAAAATAGTTTATTTAAGGTCTTTCTTCCCTAAAAAACACGGTTTGTTGTGTTGTTGTCTGCCTTCAAGTTGTTCCGAATTATGGTGACCCTAGGTAACCCTATCATAGGACTTTTTTGGCCAAGTTCTTTCAGAGGAGTTTGCCATGCCATTCTCTGAGCTGAGAGAGTGTGTACTTGCCCCAAAGTCACTCAATGGGTTCCCAAGGCCTAGTTGGGATTCAAACCCTGGCTCCACAGTGTCCTAGTCGAAAAACCTCGAACCATGAACCATATTTCACCACGCTCAAAAACACAAGGCGAAGAAGCAAATTCTCAATTAGAGATCCATTCTTAGCCTTTGCCAGAACCGTTACGGACATTCCTTGTCCTGGTTGTGCAAAACGTTGGTTTCAACCCAATAGGAAAAAAGATTATTTTCACATCCCTAAACGTCTGGCGTCTCAAAAACTGGCCTCTGTCCTCCTGTTTCCGATCTCAGCTTAGCACTCCCTAACCATTGGAAGGTCACCTTCTGGAGATGCATCCAAACTTGTAGGACAACCAGCTCCTAAGGGACTCAGTTTTGTTTCCCCTAGCAGGGTATTATGGCACTATATAAATCAACATTAATACTAATAGTTCTTGTGGGTTTTTTCGTGGCTTAGTGGCCATGTTCTAGAAGAGTTTATCCTGCCGTTTGCGCATCTGTGGCTGGCACTGCAGAGAAGCTCTTCCACTGGTGCAACACCGTTTATTCAACTTGCTGGAAAACTGCGTTGCCCGTCCAAACTAGTGCACGTTCCTTAAGGAGTGGTTTTCAAAATTGTGTTGTTATTGTCTGAACTTTGACTTGTATTTCTCCTAGTTGATGATCTTCTTTGATGGATTGTTTTGCATCATAATCCTGGGCTCACCATCACTGTGACACAGGCCGGCTAACAAATATAGGAAATTCAGAGGTCGCCCCCTGGACTCGCGTGCCTCCATTCCGGACTCCCGCGAGTTCTAACTCTTGCGCATATTCAACCACATAGGCTTTAATGGGGTTGCGTTGCATGCTGGGGGTGTTGGATTTGCCGCCAACCCATTAAGGGATTAAATGGCAGTAACCCCTCCATGGCTTTTCAAGTCCATGGGGGATTTCACGTCTGCAGATTTGGATAAGGGGACTTGTAATTTCGAAGAGAACTGCTTTAATGAAGAAAAGGGAAAAGAAATAAAATCTGGTCCAGTGCCCACTTTTGCCAGCGGTCCAGCCGTTGGCACCGGGCAGAGGAAATGCATATACAGTGGCATGAAAGCAATACCTGTTTCCTACTTTTGGGCCAGAAATAGCTGAAGTGAACTATTTCTCATTTGTATTT
>NC_056531.1:10818070-10898943 GCF_019175285.1 Sceloporus undulatus
TCCGATCTGAACCTGTTGGATCCTCTTTTATGATCGAATCTACACCAACTAAGAGTGGTACAAAAACATAGTAATAGCCAAATGCTTTTGAACTACTCCTCTTTTTTAAAAAGAGAAGGGGGGGGGGGGAGGTAAACCTGCCCCCTTCCTGAAACCCAAAAGAGACCACCTACTTGTTTCAAATAAGCAACTGAGCAGTTGTAGGATGGCAGTGACCTTTGGTCGCTCCTGAACTAAGATGGATTTGGAATTCGAACTCGAGACCCAGAGGTGAAAGGCATTGTATCCCATTACAAATCCCATCGGGGAGCCATATCCCTTGTCAAGAGATCTGGGGAGGGACAGGCGGCTTGGCCTCCTTTGGTGTATTATTGTTCAGCTGCGGGTTGAAATATCCGCCTCCCCCCCCGTAATACACACAGTCCATTTGCATTTGTCCCTGAAGCAGCTTCAAATAACATTATACCCCCTACCCATATTTGAAAGTGGTTTCCAATACAGTGACGGCGTTCCCCCGTGCGCTTTGTGTGGCCGGGATTTCATCTCATATTTAATCTTCAATTTTTTTGTCTTGTCACTCAGATCCCAAAACGGAGAAGTGCGGTTAAGACAAATGGACTGAGATTTGGAATAGCCAGTCAAGGCTCCAGAGCAAAATCCAGATGAGGGGCCTGTGGTCACACAAATAGCCTCGCAGCAACATTACGATGAACTAGCTTATTGTGGTATCGTGCAACATTGGGAACCATTTGGTTTCATTTTCACGGAGCCTGGGGAAAAGTTAGATTTTTTTGACCTATTCATCGAAGAATCCCTCATCTGTGCTGGCACGGGAGTCCTACAAAATAACATTTTCAAGCTCTGCATTTTGATTTGTTTCAAGATAATGAATGACTCTGGGCCCGTACAGACAGGCCAAAATAAAGCTGCTTCAGGTCCACTTTGGAGGTATGCTGTTTAAATGATATACACATCTTAAGAGGCCAGAAGCTGTGCCAAAGCTGGGCTGCAGTCCTTAGGACTGGAGCATGGCTTTGGAGTGGCCTCTTAGGACACATGCAACATTTAAACAGCACACCTCCAAAGTGACCCGAAGCAGCTTTATTTTGGCCTATCTGTACAGTCTGTGTGTGTTGTTGCTCTTGCTGTTGCTGCTGCTGCTGCTATTGTTAATTGCATTTGTACCCATCCCCTCCGTGCCTGAACTATTTGGGAAGGATTCATACAATCTTGTAGCGTCAGAAGAGCTGGTTTGGGGAAGACAGGATGTAGAATACAATTAAGCATGTAACCTCCCTGGTTCTAGTAGTCTCCACAAGTGGCATCTGACAGCTTCCATGTGAGCCGTAGGCTGCAGGCACACTGCAGAAACAATCCATTTTGACACCGTTTTGACTGCCGTGGCTCAATGCTATGGAATTCGAGTCCACTCTGGTGCCACAACAAACTACAGTTCTCAGAATTCCATAGCACTGAGCCATGGCAGTTAAAGTGGTGTTAAACTGGGTCATTTCTGCAGTGTGGTTGCAGACTTAAACATTATTCCATCTCAGCCGGTACTGTCAACACTGACTGGCAGCAGCTGTCCAAGGTTTCTCAGACCATTATGGGACTAAAAGTGAATATTCTGCATGCAAAGCAGGTGCTCTAGTACTGACAAGTACTGTTCCCCCAGAATGCCCTGAAAATCATATTGTTCTGGAGTACACATGTCCCTCCATATTTGCTAGGATTAGGGGCACAAGACCCCCGTGAATATGGAAAACCTGGAAATCACAAAAACACCATGTTTTTACCTGTGAGGACACCTCTCTAGGAATCTTTAGGTCCTCCACCGCAACTCTATGGTCAATGTCCGACAGACACTGACCATAGTATTGTGCCTAGTAGAATATTCTCTCTAGGAATCTCTAGGTTCTTCAGTGCAACTTTTGGTTAAGGTTGACCATAGAATTGCACTGGAGGACCTAGATATCCCTAAGAGAGAACATATTAATCAAATCTGTGAATAATCAAATCTGCAAATATCAAATCCGCAAATATGGAGGGATGAGTGTATTAAAAAAGGGGGAAATGACAGCCTCTTAAGTGGCCTCCATCCTCCTCATGTCTTGGAATGATGCATACTTTGGGGCATTTCGGGAAAAATATTGCAGCTGCCCTTAAGGTCACCATGGCTGCATCTGCACTGCAGAAATCATGCACCTTGACACTGCTTTAACTGCCACGGCTCCATGCTATGTGTAGTTTGGTGTGGCACCAGAGCTCTCTGACAGAGACGGGCAAATAGCTCATGAAACTGCAAATCCCAGAATTTCATAGTAGGGAGCCACAGTAGTTAAAGCCGTGTCAAACCGCATCAGTTCTTCAGTGCAGATGCAGCTCAAGTCAGCAACATAGAGTTCACTCACTTTCCCCTTTTCTGGATATTTGTGACCCTATTTGTCAGTTTCTTTTATCCTGTTATATCCCACTTTTTGCATTGGAGGCAGCAGTTCCCAATGAGATTTGGACATGACAAGGGTGTACCCGGCCTGATTTTAAAAGGCCAGAAAGTCCCAGGTTTTCTTCCTGTTCTTTCCAGTTTTGTTTTGGAGATCTGTACACATTTTGTTTATCCCAGAATATTTCCTGTCAAATCCCGATACGATCAGAGACTTTTTGTACCAGCTGCTGCTGCCCGGGACGGTTGATTTCAACCCAGGACCAAATCAGAAAAAGAAAGAAGCAAGAACAAACTCGGGGACTTTTCAATCTGTCTGGATGTGCTCTCCGAGCACATTTTCCTATAGCAAGGGTGCAGAATAGAGTCAGACTTTGTGCAGCAAAACCACAACAGCTCCCCTAAAATCTGAAGCTTGCATATAACTGCCCCCTCTTTTTGGGAAATGCAATGAACAGGAACCTTTCAATGCAGTTTGCAGAGAGGGGTTTTAGCACCCCTTTGTGGACCCTTCTGTTATGTGTAAAGCAAGCTCCATTTCCCATCAATGTCTTCTGGAGTCAGCGGTCAATGATCTGTGTTGATGGAAATGAAAGTTGTGCTAGAACAAACCTCCTCCATTAACTTATCACCAAACACCAAATCATTTTCCAGGAAGGTGCTACTTTGCATGATCCAAACGTAAAGCAAGCATTTGCAAATCGTTCTAGGGTTGTTCCTAGTAACTTCAACTAAACTCCGTCCAGTTAAATATTATTGCTAAGAGAATACAGGTCTCCGAAATGCTTGGGGCCAGAAGTGTTTTAGATTTTGGATATATATATTTTTTATTTTTAAATATTTGCATCTGCAGAATGAGACATCGTGGGCATGGGACCCAAGTCGAAATATGGGACTCATTATGTGGATGCAAATATTGCAAAATCAATAATAATAATAATAACAATAATAATCTAAAATCCAAAATGCTTCTGGCCTCGAGCGTTTTGGAGAAGGGAGACACAACCTGTATTCTCTTAGCAATAATTCATGTATGTTTCGTATACAACTTATGCACATAACCTGAAAGTAATTTTATACACCATGTTTTTCGTAATTTTTTGTATGAAAACAGGGTTGTGTACCAACTGAAAGCAAAGGTGTCACTATCTCAGCCACCCACTTGGGCAATTTTGGAATATTTTGGAATTTGGAATTCCTGAAAAGAGAGACTCAATCTGTAATTTCTTTCCTCCAGATTGTTAACAAAGGTTCGGGACAACAGTCCCCATCATGTCTGAACATGGCCCATGCTGCATTAAGGTTAATGGGAACTGCTGTCTAAATATCGAGAGGAACCAAGTTGGGAAGCTTGATCAAAAGAATTTTGCTAAAGAAACAAACCATTAACCGATGGGAAGGAAGATAGAATGAGCGTGGAAGAAAGTGTAGAAGATTAGAGTAGGTGAATTAGAAGGAAAAGAGAAAGTGAGGAGGGTATGAGGAAGTAAGAAGAAGAGAGAGGAGGAGAGGAATGAGAGTGAAGGAAGTATAAGGGAGAAAGAGTGGAAAGGAAGGAATGAAATATGGAAAGGAAAGAGAAGTGAAATTAGTGGAAGGTGTTAGAAGGGAGGATAAGGAAAGAGGATTTAATTTATGTTATTGGTTATTTTATGAATTCTGTGTATTATGTAACATGTTTTATGTATGTAAGCTGCCTCGATCCTCAGGGAGAGGTGGGGTACAAATAATGTATTATTACCATTATTATCATCATCATTGTTGTTGTTAAAGTAAAATGGGAAGAGGAAAGGAAGAATAGAAGGAAAGGTAGGAATCAAGAAGAATAGGTTGAATGGAAGGATGATTGATGCTTACTATCTTTGATATAACAATACTACAATGTTGTTCAATGATTTTGAAAAAGGACAATATGTATTGTAGAATTCTTCAGAGTTGATGACTGTGTTGTATGTCATGATGTTTTAATTAATAACATTTATTTAATAAAAAATAAATCTACATTTCTGGAGGACAGAGCCTCAAGCATTGGAGATTATCAGACAGGCGACAGGAACAAAGCAGATCGCTCTCCTGACCTTATCCCATCTGTGACTGCGATCGAGCGAAAGACATTCACACATCCGTGCTGATCCTGTCATTAAACTATCAGTGAAGTGGAAATATTACTGTTTAAATTATAGATGCATCCTAAGAGGCTGGAAGCCACGCCAAAGCCATGCTCCAGTCCTAAGGAATGAAGCACAGCTTTGGCACATCTTCTGGCCTCTTAAGATGTATGTGTCATTTAAACAGCATACCTCCAAAGTGACCCGAAGCAGCTTTATTTTGGCCTGTCTGTTCGGTCCCATAGTTACCAGCAGTTGGGGTTTTGGCCCCACACCTCCATAAACACTCTATCAATGACTTTTTAATTTAATTTATATCCCACCTTCCTCCGGACACAGCGTCCAAAGTGGCTTCCAAGCAGGGTGACCCTGACACTTTTATTTTCTTAAAATCTTTTATAGCCTCATGTGATAAAGTCCTAATGTAATCCAATCATGGGAATCGTGTAGCAGAAACACTCTGATTTACTGTTGGTGTTTTTATTATTATTATTATTATTATTATTATTATTATTATTATTTAAAAAGGATTCAGTACCAGATTAATTTTAGTCTTTAGAGATTCATCACAGTTCGTGCGGCAACATGGGTTTTATTGGTTTTCATATGGAATGGTTGGCCTTGGGCTGTCTATTTTTCTTGCTTTAGCTTTGCCTTTTTGCGGTTCCCCTGAAACTACAAGTTTTGGCCATACACAAGATAAACTGTAGCCCCCCCCCCCCCCAACATGCGTCTTAGTCATAAATAAACAAGAAAATTTAGATCCTAAAATTTAGAAGGGAGTTTCTTTAAAAGTGCAGTCCCGGCTATGTATTTATTTTTGTTACTGATGTGGAGGACTGCATCCAAAATACTCTGTAGTTTAAACAGCTTGGGGAATATCCAATTTTAAACCAAGTAGCTGGATGCTGTACTATAATTCAGCCAAACAGATAAAGATAAAACAACTGCTTCGACAACTGGCAAATTCAAGTCGGACTTGCTTTTCCAAAGAAAACACACACTCTCTTCTGTTGTTTTTACACGATTACTGAACATTTGGGTCCGTGGCAAGACTCCAGTCTTAGATGAGAATACTCAAACCCTGTGTTGAGTTGCTCTGATGTTAATCTCAGTTCGCTGGCAAGTCACAGAGCAGTGAGTTGTACAAAACGCAGACTGGGCCTTCCTTGGACATGCTGCCTCCAAATACAGGGCTGGGTGGGAAAGAAATTTCAATTGGTTCAGTTTTAATAAGAACTTACCAACATTCATAAACAGGATAGCAAGAACATAAGCACTGGCATCCTGTTCGTATTTTACATGCACATGGGTTCCCTTATGCACACTGTTGTACCTCTTTTGCCATGCTTGAAAATCAGTGTTCAGTTCACAACTTCATGAGCCGAATTCCACAGGCACATGGAGCTGCATATTGTCCAACTGTCCCGACTTGGCAGCGACAGTCCCGATTAATCCTCTGTCTTCCCGCTTTCTCAGTAGTTTTAAAAATGTCCTGCTTCTTCCGTCTCACTTCCCCCTTTGTCCTCAGCTTCCTTCAATTGCTGCAAAAGTACAAAAGTCGTTGGCCCTCAGTTAAGGGGGAATAGTGTATTTTATTACATGTATTCGTTGCTTTTATAGTATTGTACTTTACTTGCATACTTTGCATAATTTTATATTTTATTATTTTTTTAGAATGTACGACTCTGGCAGGATTTAATGTTTTGAATTGATCATACCTGTAAAGGGCCATGTAAATTTATGGCGCTATACAAATTAATAATAATAATAATAATAATAGCTTTGTCTGTTTCTCCTTATTAATAACCTTTGCAATCTCAGCCACACTCTCATGTTGCCTGACCCCATGTGTCTTGGTTTTCATCTGTGAAATGCTGAAGAGTATGCAGTTGCATGATTTTGGATGGTCTATAACTCTAAATACCCTAAAGGTGCCAGATCCCATCTGAGCTTGGAAACTAAGCATGGTTAGCCCTGGTTAGTACTTCGATGGGAGACCGCCAACAAATACCAGGGGCTGTAGGCTCTATTTCAGAGGAAGGACTGGCAAAACCACCTCTCAGGGGATTCCATGCCTAGGAAAACCCTATGAAATGCACAAGACTGCCATAAGTCGACTTGAAGGCACAGGGATACAGACAGGACTCTTTCATGGTGTCTTTGGGTTACCACTTTTTTCACTGGGATTGCATAAACAGCCAAGGCACATTGAGCAGGTGGATAATCTGAAGGCATAGTCACAGATAAGCAATTGGTGCATAGCATCAAGATTCAATAAGATTCACCATTTGCTCCTGGGCAACTTTTCTTGTCTCCTTCCTCCCTGAAAAGCCATGAGACAGTAGGCAGATTGCCCTGTGCGGCATAATAAGAAGTGAGCCAGCAGAGTGGCAATGTGGTGCATTTTCTCCAATCCTAATCTTTCCTTGAGACCTTCCTGCCTCATTGAATCTAGCAGAAAGAGTGTTACCCCACTCTCTAATGAATTCCTACATCAATGAATTTGTTAAAGTATAGGATATAGCCATGTTAGGAGCGCTGGTGGTGCAGTGGTTAGATGCCGGTAGTGTAGCAACAGCATTGTGAGTTCGATCCTGCAGGGCTCCAGGGTTGACTCAGCTTTCCATCCTTTTGTAGGTTGGTAAAATGAGTACGCAGTTTGTTGGGGGCAATTGGCTTACAGACTGTAAACCACTTGGAGAGTGCTGAATTAAAGTATAGAAATGTAAGTGCTAATGTTAATGTTAGTCTGTGGGACCAGTATGCAGAGAGATCTACTAGCACCTTTGAGACTAACTGAAAGAAAGAAATTGGCAGCATAAGCTTTCATAGACTTAAGTCTACTTCCTCCAAATGCATTTTGGGAAGTAGACAGAAGTCTGCGAAAGCTCATGCTGCCAATGTCTTTCTTTCAGTTAGTCTCAAAGGTGCAACAAGATTCCTCTACTATAGGGTTAAAGCCACTGTTGATTGGGAAATCTATGAAGTCAAACCACCTTAGAAGAGAAAGTCTAACAAATTGATGATTAGCTTCACTCATTGCCTGGTGATGCTGCTATGGATTCGAGTCATATTGAGAAGGGAGCAAGCTTATTTTCTGCTGCTCCAGAGAACAGAACATGGAACAATGGATGCAAGCTCCAGGAAAAGTGATTCCAACTCAACATTAGGAGGAACCTCCTGACAGTAAGGGCTGTTCGACAGTGGAACAGACTCCCTCAGAGTGTAGTGGAGTCTCCTTCCCTGGAGGTCTTTAAACAGAGGCTGGATGGCCATCTGTTGGGGATGCTTTGATTGAGAGTTCTTGCATGGCAGAATGGGGTTAGACTGGATGGCCTTTGTGGTCTCTTCCAACTCTATGATTCTATGAGTCAGTCCGAGGTCAGAACAAGGTGCCCAACTTCAATAGCATGGCTGGGCACCTCATTCTGAGCTCAGCATTGGCACTGGGCAATGAACAGGATCCACATGGGATGGCAGCCACCCATCATTGCTGGAGAAGAGAACAAGGTAAGGGGTGAATTCAGGGTCTGAATACTCTGAGGTCAGAGTATTCTGGCAAGTGTAGATGAGCCCGGAGTTCAATGCCAGGAGCATGAAGTTCGGGAATAAGCGAGGTGACGAAAAGGTGGCAGGATCATGGTGGAAGTGGTATGAAGTTGTGCTTTCAGAAATGTATAGCTCCTCTGTCACTCCAGCCCAAAACACCAGCAATGACAGCCCTGCAATAAAATTCTGATGTATTGCAAAATAACGAACCACCAAAACATTGCCCTCCTGACTGCCTCTCCAATTCTTGCTCCTTTTTCTTTTACATTTTCTTTTTTGCCTCCAGAACACAGCTTGTAAATATATCTGGGGCTCGCCGTGTTACCCGACGGGGCTAACTAAGCAGTGCCACAAGGTTATTTATTTTACACTCTGGGCTCTGCTTCTGAGCCATGGAGTGTAAAAACAATCAGAAGGACCAAAGTGTAAATTCTCCCCGCTGATTTATTTACTGTTGTGTTTTTATAGGCCCACATGGCTCAGGGTTTTGCGCCGGTCCCGACCATTCAAGCAAAACCCATGTTGTACACTCCCAGAGAAATGAATGACTTTATAAATTCTCTACAATAATAATCCCATGTAGAGGAATGCATTTCGAGGAACACCCAGACAGGGCTGGAATGTTTTTAAGAATATAAGATTGTGCTTTTTTGGTCAGGGAAGCACATTTCTCTCAGGGCTCTGCGGTGCGGCCTAGGCTCCAGGCCTGTCTGCCTACCACCTGTAATGAACCCTTGGGGAGATTCTAGTTCAGGCCACCCAAACTGAGACGGGGCCAGATAGACAGCGGCTCGGGGATGTTAACAGCCTTAATGAAGCTTGCGCCATCGGAGACGCCACGCAGCCATTTCTTCAAGGGCTTCGATAGGAAAAACATCTGATTTGCTTTCACCCATACAGCCTCTAAGCAGGTTTGCAGGTCTCCACTGCTTAAGAAAAGCCAACTTATTCTTTCTTAATGAAATGCAAGGGGGTCACTTTCGTCTTTCCGGGCGTGCGGAAAGCTGGAATATTTGCTTAACAAATGTCGTTTCTTCTCTGTCTAGGTGTCTCTCTCCTCCTCCTCATAGAATCATAGAGTTGGAAGAGACCTCAAGGACCATCCAATCCATCCCTATTCTGCCATGCAGGAAATTTCAATCAAAGCATCCCTGACAGATGGCCATCCAGCCGCTGTTTGAAGACCTCTAAGGAAGGAGACACCACTACACTCCCAGGGAGTGTGTTCTTTTTTGAAAAGTAAAATTCACCAGTGCTAAAATGACACCGAGGAAAGCATACCTCTCTTCTTTATTATAGTTAAGTTGTGACTGATTTCCAGAATAATCCAGAACTCACATAGCAATGGAAGGGAACATCCAGACCATGCGGTCGAACCCCCTTCTGCCATGCAGGAATGCACCATCGAAGAGCTCCCTGGGACAGATGGGCCATCCAACCTCTGCTTTAAAACCTCCATAGAAGGAGATTCCACCACCCTCCAAGGGAACATGTTTCACTCTCAAACAGCTCTTACTGTCAGGATGTTCTTCCTAAAATTCAGGTGGAATCGCCTTTTCTGTAGATTGAATGCATTGCTCCATGTCCTATTCTCTGGAGCAGCAGAAAATAAGCTTGCTTCATCCTCAATATGACATCCCTTCAAATAGTTAAATATGGCCATTGTGTCACCCCTTACGGTACTCTTCTCTTCTTTTCTCCAGGCTAAACATACCCAGCTCCCTAAGTCTCTCTTCATAAGGCATGGTTTCCAGACCTTTCACCATTTTGGTTGCCCTCTTTTGGACACGCTCCAGCTTGTCAACATCCTTTTTGAATTGTGGTGCACAGAACTGGACACAATATTCCAGGTGGGGCCTGATCAAAGCAGAATAGAGTGGCACTATTTACTTCCCTTGATCTAAATCCTACACTCCCACTGATGCAGCCTAGGATTATATTGGCTTTGTAAGCTGCTGCACCACATGTTGACTCATGTTTAGCTTGTGGTCTAATAAGACTCTTAAGACTCTTGGCTGTTTTTTTTTTAAATGCACATTCTCTCTTAGAATTTCAGATTCTGTGCATGTGTAAGGGAACCAGGTGGTCTCTTCTGTGGCTGAATCTGCACTGCAGAAATAATGCAGTTTGACACCTCTTTAACTGCCATGGCTCAGTGCTATACAATCTTGGCATTTGTAGTTTGTTGTGGCACCAGAGCTCACAAAACTACAGATCACAGGATTCCATAGCATGGAGCCATTGCAGTCAAAGCAGTGTCAAACTGTGTTATTTCTGTAGTGCAGATGAAGCCTACATCATTGTATAGCTGAAAAGACAGGCCAGTCCAAGTCCTCTTGAAAGATCCAGTTTGCAATCCAGGTGGTGGACTTGTCCGGTTTCTCCATTGCGTATCTTTGGGGAGGGGGCCTTTCCTTGAAGCCAAGCCAAGCCAAGGTGGCATCACATCATCATGGCACAGGCTTTTCACAAGACATGGAAGTTGTAGTCCAACAAAGAAGGTTGTCTGGGCTCTACTTTGAACAGTCAATGGTTGGCAGTAGCCTCTCCAAAGCAGCTTGGAGGAACCAGGGGCCAGGAATATGCTGATGTATGTCGTGTTCCAGGCAAAGTTCTCATATTTAATTGATATATCCCCTTCCTGCCCTGAGAACTGAGATGAGAACCTGGGCCCTAATATCTGAGAACCCTAGGTAGTAGAGTAGTCACCCAAAATGCTTTGCAATGATAGTGGACAAGAATAAGGACTACCTAGTCCAGCATTCTGTTCACACAGTTGAACACCTAAAAGTAGACGCAAACATTGATGGAATGGGTGGGCAGTTTTTAAGGTTGGGGAGCTGCACCAGTCTATCTCCTTGGGACTTTGGAGGAACCCTGGGAGCACTCATTGCTCACCATTTCCAGGACCTCCCTGCTTCTAAAAGTCTAACTGCAAAAGCTTCTAAGGGGCACCATTGGCCATTTGTACCCGTCTGGGGACCGAATCTTGAAAAACAAAGCCACTCCCCACTTGCAAAAATGAAATGGACAGTTGCACAAAGCCAGGGGTTCAGACGTTGCCCACCCTTGCTTCATTGAGTCCCAGAAATAAAACATTTTACATGCTTTGGGAATATTTGAGCATCATATCATATGGTGGTTGCTTCTGTCACACGTGTAGTCAGTTTCCGACTATGGAGAGGCCACAGTCCTAAGAGTTTCCTTAAGCGCCAGTTCTGTTCCAAATGGGCTTGGCATCTCCTGAAGCCAAGGGTGATTAATGAGACAAAATCATTCTCTGCTCCCCCTTCGGCTTGGGTTTCATTAGTGCCAACAATCTTGATTTGTGTGGCCAAATGGACATTCTCCGGAGGGCCGGGCCATGTCCCGTGACACAGGGGGCACATCTCTGCAAAGAGGCTGCCTGCTGGCGATTGGTTTCTTGGATCGACTCTTTAAATCCCCTACCAACGTGCCAACGTATCTGCTACATTTTTAAGATGCTCAAGAGGGCAGACGTTGATAAATGATGCTCCCGCTCAACCTCCTGCTAATTTTGGATTTTGCACTGTTTACAAACAGCTGTTATAACATCCCCATGGTCCAAATGGGACGGAGGGGAAGGCGACAGGCGGCACCCTTCTCCTCGAAAGAAAGGGAGAGGCCTCACCTGGAATTGGTCCAGAAAGGCCCCAAAATGTAGCCGAGACTCTCTTTCTATTTCTTTCAACCAAATCCTTCCTTGCGACGGCATGGTTGAAATGGGGATGTGAAGAATGTATCCTTTAGAGCAGCTGCCACCGCTATCAAAGGAGGGTTAGCCATCGTATCTTTATTATGAAGGCTAGCATCAGGTGGGCATCCAGACCTAGACACCGTGGCTGTGATGGTAGCAACGGCCCCTTATCAAACGGATGCTATTTTGATATGTCCCCTTAGGCGGCGGGTGAGCGATGCGATTTTCCACCTACGGTTGAATTTTTAGACCCAGGCCTTATCTATGTAACCCTAAATAGCACCAGGGTAAATGAATGCCGCCACGTTATCTGAGTATCGAAACTGGAGCTGGACTGGACGGGGGGCAGCCGGTGGGTCAGAATATTCCTGGAAATGTTTGCTCTAAAGGCAATTTTGTGACGCGTTATGGGGTCAGGTGATAGCCAACATTTCAAGGCCTGGTTATAGGTGTGACAGTTCCAACAACATGGATAACAATCCAGGAAAGTTGGGGCTTTCCACTTTTCCACCTCCAAAGCAGGGACATAGCCAGGATTTTAGGAAGGGGGGTCCAGACTAAGTGCCACCATTATAATGGGGCTTGGGCACGGTGGTGCAGCAGCACACACCATTCATTTTTCTAATGGAAGGGGGGGTCCGGACCCCAAGAACCCCCCCTTGGCTATGTCCCTGTCCAAAGCCCTTTTTTGAAAGAAAAATTGAAGGAAAAAAAAGATGAGGCATTTTTTTCTCTTTTAGAACGATGAATAAAACATTCAAGACCAGGTGTTCGCGTACTTACTGCCCCCAAATCTAAACTACATGAGATGAAGACTTTTATTAAAGATTATATATAACATTATATAATTATATATATAAAACACGAGTATATTTTATGTGATTTTATATTGTATATATTTTATGTGATTTTATATGTAGATGTTTGAATTGTTTGAATTTTATAACAATTTTAAAGGTTTTACCTGTGAGCCACCTTGGGTCCCTCCGGGGAGAAAGGCGAGATATACAGGTAAATGAAAATAATAATAATAATAATAATAACAACAACAACAATAAGGCCTTTGAAGTTAGACCACTATGTTTTCTGTCGGCATTTCTATCCAGAGTGTTGCAGAAACACGTCAGACCTTCTCATGTGGTATCAACAAGAACCTAAACTAACAAAACCTCTCCACAAGAATTTTCCTTTAACCGTTCAGCTGGTTATTTTAGGACTTACTGCCATCCAGACCCCCCTTTCCTGCTCTCATGCCTGCTGAAGCTTTACTTGGCAGTGCCCCTTTCCTCTTGACAGATCATGCCAAATTTCCTTAGGGTTTGATTGATTGGCAAGCTGGCACCAAGGGAGTCTGGGGTTTTTCTCTCCAACTTCTGCCGGAGAAACAAGAATAAATTAGGAAGGTTCTCCTCTTCGCTTTCTTTCGGTCAAAAACACACTCGCCCTCTCAAACAGAAATGAGTAACAAGTAACATCTGTAGCAAGGCACATTTGCAGCTTTCCAAAATAACACAACAAATTGTGTAATGGGGGGGGGGGATGACAAAATGAGGACATCATTCCCCAAATACGAATTCTGCCCTCCATGTGAAATTTTCCTTCAGTTCCCAAATGTGTACCATTGCAGTAACTGAAAACTGGAAAAGCCGAGCATTTGGAAATGTAGTTTAAGCCTCAACGACAAGAGGGCAGATCAAGTGCAGGGGCTTTGGGGCTTTGGGTATTGGTAAGGATTATCCTATTATCTCTTCAATGTATAATTCGGCAGTTATGGTACGTGGCATGACAGATGGTACCTTACTTGATGCCTTTCAGTTCACATGGGATGAGATCCTACATCGTCTCCGGGGAGTTATTCAGAGGGTGGAAATAATCCTGGTACAATGTGGGTTGAATCTTTGTTGTTCCCATGCATTTCAAATGTGCCCAAGTAAGTTTGGGAGAGAGGCTGCCAAAAAATCCATTTAACCTGGAATAATCTCTGAAGCAACAGAAAACAAGCTTGCTCCCTCCTCAGTATAACATCTCTTCAAATATTTAAACAGGGCTATCATATCACCTCTTAATTTTCTCTTCTCCAGGCTAAACATCCCCAGCTCCCTAATTCATAACTCATAAGGCATGGTTTACAGACCCTTCACCATTTTAGTCACCCTCCTTTGGACACACTCCAGTTTCTCAGCATCCTTTTTGAATTGTGGTGCCCAGAACTGGACACAGTATTCCAGGTGGGGCCTGACCAGAGCAGAATAGAGTGACACTATTATTTCCCTTGATCTGGACACTATATTTCTATTGATGCAGCCTAAAATTGCATTGGCCTTTTTAGCTGCCTCATCACTCTGTTGATTCATGATCAATTTGTGGTTTACTTGGACTCCTAGATCCCTTTCATGTGTAGTCTCCTTAAGCCAGGTGTCCCTCGGTTTATAAAGTA
Organism: Sceloporus undulatus; assembly: GCF_019175285.1. Taxonomy (NCBI): domain Eukaryota; kingdom Metazoa; phylum Chordata; class Lepidosauria; order Squamata; family Phrynosomatidae; genus Sceloporus; species Sceloporus undulatus. Next base: position 10,832,329 of record NC_056531.1, read on the forward strand.
AGCATGCACATTCACATGTATGTTCCACAGATGCTACAAGTGACAGTCCACAGCAGTCCCAATATTGGGCAGTCATGTGGTGTCCATCTCCTCCTTTCCCCCTCTTCCTTACTATTCCCAAGCAACTGGTTTTTTCTCTCTTTTTCTCATATATTTTTCTTTTCCCCCCTTTCTTCTTCTTTTTTGATTAAACTGCATTCCCATAATGCCAGAACATCATTACAAATCAATATTAAAATTGAATTTTTGCATAGGGCAGGAAGGCAAGGTTAAGGGGGAATGCAGAAGAGAGAGAGCGGGACCCTCAATGGCACCAAAAGCCTCCATTGAGCTATTGAAGAGATGTGTGATCATAAAAGATCCCAAAATGGTGTGTTTCTGTTCTCTTTAAACAATGTGACTGATTCAAGACCGAGCCATGTGCGATAAAGTCCAATGTTAGTCATGAATTTTCAACCCTCCGCAAGACAGATAAAAAGCACAAGGAGCAGAACAGAAATCAAAACACACTAAAATCCCTTAAAATCTACTTAATGTAAAACATAATCCCATAAGGTTGAACTACATTTGGTCCCCAGGTTGTATTGTAACACACAAAAACATTGCACTGCTTTAGCGACGGAGAAACTCCTGTCTCCAAGAAACCATGGAGATGATCCGCTGAGTAAGGTATGTAACCCTAGGATATTATCAGGACTACTACTCCTGTTACCACTATCTGGTGGTTTCTGGAAGCTGTGGTCCAAACAATTAATGTTTCCAAGCTCTGGATAATATTACTCGTAATCCTTCCCAGTTACATTGCCCATGTCGGCTTAGGTCACTGTCTTTGCCATGCTTTCCATCAGCTGCTTCAGCTGATCCACCTTCCAGGTTCACCAGAAGCTGTTTCTTAAACACTGTCTCTCTGTTACCGTGCCGCTATCCCTTCTACCTATTAAAACAAAATAAAGCATGTTATAGGCCGCCTTTTGTGGTGGTGGGGTAGAAGCTTGTGATTTTATAGAGCTTGTAAACCGAGCTTGTAAAGTTTTTTAAGACCCAAATCTTGTGTATATCACCTTAATGATGCCTCTGGAAAAAAAAAATATCAGAACATCCACAGCCAACGTAAGTTAAATAAACAGAACGGTGACCACAGTTCCCTTGGGTTCGGTGCATTTGCACCGCAGGTGAATTCCTCCCTTTGCTAATTGCCTTTAAAGTGAAGCCCCTATACAATTATCCCAAAGACAACTCTGTTTTTAATCTTTAGTGGTGTATACTAGGCAATGGGGCAGCAGCGGAGGTATAGCAGTACATACCAACCAGTTGCAAATCATGCCAATTAAGCATTTGTTTACAACAGGAAAGAAAGATTCTCTTTCTGTTACTACTGCGCAGATGCACAAGCTGCCCTAAGAATCTGCTGGATCAGACTAAAGATTTATTTAGTCCAGCATAATTTTCTCACATTGGCCAATCCAATCTGTATGGGAAGGCCTCAGGCCCAACTGGACCCATGTATCTCTAGGCCTTGCTTGGTCCTCCAGTATGATTCTATGGTCTGACCGGGCCAGAAGCTGAGCATAGAATCACCGTGGCGGATATAATGCTAGAATTCAAAGATATAGCCATGCTAGTCTGGAGAATCAGTATGTAGAGGGATCTTGTAGCACCATTGAGATTCACTAAAAGAAGTTGGCAGCATGAGCTTTCGTAGACTTGCATCTGAGGAAGTAGATTTTAGTCTCCGAAAGCTCCTGTTGCCAACTTCTTTCTTTCAGTTAGACTGAAAGGTGCTACAAGATCTCTGTACAAAATGGAATTGGGATGGTACAGATTTCTGGAATGCTTGTGTGAGTGAGATGAGGGTATTTACATGCATTTTCATACATTTGAGGGAACCTCCTGTGATATTTGCAGGCAAAAATAGCCAAAAAATCATATTAAAACAACAACAACAATGGCAACTGGGAGGCTTTGGAAAGAGGATTTTAACTGATTTAAAAAATTTATTGTGAAGTTTTGTTTTTAGATGTTTTTATCTTGTAAGCCACCTTGGGTCCCCTTCTGGGATAAAGGTGGCATAGAAATTAAGTAAATAAATGAATAAATAAATCTGGGGGACTGGTGAGAAACTTCAAAGCTTGTAAAAGTGGGGTCCATGAGCTGAATGCAGTGCGCATGCTGCAATATGTCCACACCATGGTCGAATGTCCCCGACGTTCCCTATGCTGGGAAAAGGATTTTCTGTTATGGTCCTGAATCTCCCTGCATTCCCCTTCAGTGGATTGATTGATTGATTGATTTTATTCCTTTATAGCCACCTTTGTCCCAATAGTGGGACTCAAGGTGGACAACGGCATACTTAAAAGCAGCTTAATGCAGAATAAAACTATACAAAGCTGGGAATCAAACTATAAATATAACTTATTTAAAGAGTGCTTAAACAATTTATAAAGTAAAAACATCAAAAGCATTAAAAGTCATGCAAAACTTAAAAACATTACTGCATATAATTTTTAAAAAACCCAACTCACCCCAGTCAGTTTTTAAAAACCTAACGGCATAAAAATGTTTTGACTTGCTGGAGGAAGCAGAGGAAGGACAGGGCCATCCTGGCTTCCCTAGAGGATGACCTTAGTATTATGAGAAAGGAAGAAAGATGGTCCTCTATCCACTTTCTCCACGCTACGTATAATTTTGTTCCCCTCTGTAATGTTTTCCAGGCAGTTTACTGATACAGGTTGAGTCTGGCTTATTTGAGATTCTGAAAGCCAAAATACTCCAAAATCCAAAACCTGTTTCATGGCTAAAATAATGACACCTTGGCATTCTGACGGTTCCACGGACATCAACTTTGTCTATGCCACAAAATTATTAGCCATATTGTATAAAATTACCTTCAGGCTATGTGTCTAAAGTATATATGAAACATGAATGAATTTCCTTTTGGAGTTGGGTCCCATCTCCAAGATCATGTATATACAAAAATTCCAAAATCACATTTTACCAAGATATCTCATTCTCTATATGCAAGTATTCCAAGATCTTAAAAACTCCAAATCCAAATTAAAAAAAAAAAAAAATCCAAACTCAAAAGAATTCTGGTCCTAGGAATTTCAGATAAGGGAGAGTCAACCTGTTGCCTAATCCTATGGCTACAAATGAGAGATTAAGCGCCACTGAAAACAGTGTGAATGCTGGCATGCTCTCCTAGGAAGTCCATACAGAGGCAACTTGTTATTCATCTCTGCTGACCCAATGCAACACATATTTCTTCTTCGTGGTCTCTGCGAATCATACAAATGGGTTTCACTGCGCCTGTGCAGTGCTGCTCGGAACCTACTGGAATCACTGGGCAAAGTTTACTTTGCAACATATAGAAACTTTTTGGCAGTAACTCCGCCCACCCGTTATAAGGCCCTTGCCTTCCCGCTCTTTTCCCCAGTTCCTTTTTTCCGCTGCGCTTGCTGCTTCAGGGAACTTCACTCGCTTTAGCTTGCATTTGGAATCACTTCTCATCTTGACCTCGGACTGTTTTTGACCACTCTTTGTCTCCCGCCCCTGGTAACTTCGGACTTTCGGACTGTTGATCTCGCTTCGAATTCTCCTCTGGCTCTGACGACTTCGGAAATGCCTGCTCCGTTCAAGAAGTGCGACATTTGTGGGGGCAAGGTGCCCGTCCAGGACCCGCACTCCTCCTGCCTGCTGTGCCTCGGCCAGAGCCATGATACCAAGGCCTGCCCGCTCTGCAGGTCCCTTTCTTCTCAGGCCCGGAAAAACCGTGAGTCCCGGCTCACCTCGGCAATCGCCCTGGGCAAGGTGCAAGAGGGAGGTTCACGCTCTTCATCTGTCCCGCCTTCCGCGCCCCCTGCCTCATCTTCCCGGGCCAGTGTGTCCAGCGTGACATCCGCGAGGGCCACCGTTTCCAGCGTGGTGTGTGTCCCGGCCGGGACAATTCCTTCCACCACCTCCGATGTGGCCCGTGGCTCGAAACCGCCCAGCGCCACCAACGAACCCTCCAAGCGCCCCCACAAGTCTTCGGGGACTGAGGGTACCGAGCCGGCCTCTAAATCGACAAAGAGACCGGAGGGCTCGCACGCGAAGAAAGGTACCGAGGCGGAGGCCCAACTTGCTTCGCCCTCGTCCTCCAGGGCATCCAAGGCGTCTCGCCATGCTCCCAAGCCGAGAGAGCCGGCTGCATCAGGAGCGGCGGCTGTCCTCCTGGATCTTCCGGACAACCCATTCTTCCCATCGGAAGAGACCCCGAGGCCGGGAAAGAAGAGGCATCACGACAAGACGGGTCATGACTCTGCCCCTAAGAAGGCTAAGCCGTCCAAGGATCAGCCCAGTACTGACCCACCGAAGGCTAAGGACAAGAGGCGTTCCCCTTCCAAGAAGGCCCGCGCCTCCACTCCGGCAGCTCCCCGTGAGCCAGAGCCTACGCCCGAGGTGCGGCTGACCCCGGTACCGGACACGCCACCACCTCAGCACCTTGCCTCCGTCCGAGGCACCATCGGATGAGGATGTCCTCTCTGTGTTGGCCTCGCCTCAATTGCATGCCACGGCCCCGATCTGGCCTTTCCAGGGTGCAAAAAGGAGCGCAAATAGTGTCTCCTTTTTGCTTGCTGGAAAGAGCACGATAGCTGCGATGTAGTGGGTTTAAGGTGCTCCTTTGGTGCTGCATCATGTGGACGCAGGGCCAGAAGAACGCTATGATGCCATGCACCATGTGAAGTGGCACGCAGCATCACGCTGCCATGGAGGCAGAGGTGGGGTGTGCATTGTATGGCCGCCACACCACAACTCTGCCCCCAGGCCAGCCTTAATGCCCGGTCTGCACAGCTCCTGTGTTTAACAGCTGTTGGGAACTATGTCCCTTTAAGACAGTGTAAATGAGAAGTAACACCAGGTTTCAACCCTTAGTCATTACCACTGTATGTAAATGCTTAGGCAGGTGGGGGTTGATTTGTAGGGTGAATTTATTGTATATCAGGTACTGACTGTTGGAGAGAGTTACAGGAGAATTTGTATATAACTCATACTGTACATATTGAAACAAGTGATAAAAGCCTCCAAGGACTTTTGGATGAATCCAGCTGTGTCTGTGCATCATTCCAGGTGGGTCAGTGCAACATTGTCAACTACTACTAACTGAGTTTGCGCTTCTGCACTCTGCTGTGTAAAGAGCTACTGTTGAGGTCAAACACCTCAGACAGTACTGATAGTTGGCTTCTCTAGTGGGCCTAGTTTTTGTTTTTGTTGCTGCATGCCTGCAGGACATAGAAGAGAGCCAACAATGGCAAGACTTGTGACATAAAAAACTAGCAAAATTAAAATTATACCTTTAAATTACACTATCATAAGCACAGCCTAAATGTATTTGCATGTACCTAGTTTTGTGTGGTTCAAGTGAAAATTTGCCAGGATGTGATGTTTTTAAAGAAAATTCAAAAAGAGTAAAATTCAGCAATGGTATAGTACTGCCTCTTTACAATCCTACAACTTGTTATTTTTTATTGCCTTTGCATTGTTAGTTCTTCCATGTGTGTGTGTGTTGCTTCCCTTTTTATAAATCAGCTAAACTAATTTGGAACCTGTTTCTGGAGTTCTTTGGGTTCAGAACTTGTCTACAAAGTTTTAAGTTCCTGGCTTTATGTTACTGAAGCCCTCTCACTGCTTCTTCTTGCACTAAATCAATTTCACCATTGAATTCACTTTATGGGTGTCCCATTCGAACACCTTGCAATTTACGTAACACTATGTACTTGGCTATGTGTTTCTTCCAAGTTCTTGTCTGAATATATAGTTTTTATTGGGATACCACTTTGAGATTTGAAGTTATGAAAAATATATATGGGTTGAGTCTCCCTTATCTGGAATTCTGAAATTGAAAACACTCCACAATCCAAAATTGTTCACATGGGTGGCTGAGATCGTGACACCTTTACTTTCAAATGGTTCAAGGAAAACAAACTTGGGCCTATTACAGACTGCCAAAATAAAGCTGCTTCAGGTCTCTTTGGAGGTATGCTATTTAAATGATGCATGGATCCTAAAAGTCTGGAGGTCGCACCAAAGCCACACTCCATTCCTAAGCACCGGAGTGCAGCTTTTGGTGCAGCTTCCGGATTCTTAGGATGCACGCATCATTTAAATAGCATACTCCCAAAGAGACCCGAAGCAGCTTTATTTTGGCAGTCTGTAACAGGCCTTGGTTTCAGGCACAAAATTATTTAAAATATAATGGATAAAATTACCTTCAGGCTATGTGTGTGTGTATATATACACAAAACATACCGTATATACTCAACTATACATCGTTCTCATGCATAAATTGAGGGCAGGTTGTGGGGCCAAAATTACAGATTTTGATATGGCCTGTGGATAAGTCGAAGGTAAAACTTTGGGGCACGTAACAAAGGATTTAATGGATGAAGCAAAGGGAAACAATACCAAAGAACTTGAAAGTACACTACTTACTTTGACCCATGGATAAGTTGATTCAGTTTTTGGGGGTCAATTTTTTGACTAAAATTTCTAGACTTATACATGAGTATATACAGTAAATGAATTTCATGTTTAGAATTGGCTCCCAGCTCCAATATATCTCATTAGAGAGATTCAAATATTCCAGAATCCCAAACATTTCTGGTCCCATGCATTTTAGAGACGGGCGACTCAACCTGTACATGCATAAATACATGAATAAATAGACAAATAAACAGGTAGACCAATGAACACTAGTAATGGTAGAAATTTTCATCCATCCTTACATAGTGAATTCCACTAGAATGGACACTTTGGGAAAGGGAGAGCGCCAAGCATTAAACACACACTTGGTTTGCTGTGCCTGGTTTATTTTCATTACTGCATGGTAATGTCCAGTTCTTTCACTCTTTTCTTTTCTTTTTTTCCTAGTAAATTATTTCTCAAAAAGGGGATGCTGAGACAACACTGGGAATGGATCTTCCATAACTTCTAAGAGAAGAGCGTTGGTGTCATCCAGGTGCAAGCAGCCAGCCAGCTGCGCACACAGATTCCAAGCAGAGAGCATTAAACCAGGACAGCTGCAACAGAGTTCCACAGAATCTCCAAAGCACAAAGGGCTTAGGGTGGATTTTCCCGACATTTATGAAAACTTAAAAAAAAAAAAAAGCCTCTGCAAGGCTTTCAGAATGATCCTCAACCATGCTAAGTTCCCAAAGGTATGCCCTATGGACCAGGCTCAAGATCAAATGCCCTGCCATTCCCATTCAGGTGCAAGAGTTTGGTTTTAATAAAGAGAGCATTTAAAGAGAATGTATGTATCTTGCCCTGTCTTGCAGCATCTCTGGGGGATGTGTGGGAAAGTCCATTTAGAATCATCGAATTGCAGAGTTGGAAGAGGCTCCAAGGGCCATCCAGTCCAACCCCATTCTTCCATGCAGGAACTCTCAGTCAAAGCATCCCTGACAGATGGCCATCCAGCCTCTGCTCAAAGACCTCCAAGGAAGGAGATTCCACTACACTCTGAGGAAGGAGGGTGTTCCACCGTCAAACAGCTCTTACTGTCAGGAAGTTCTTCCTAATGTTGAGGTGGAATCTCTTTTCCTGTAGCTTGCATACATTGTTCTGGGTCCTCTTCTCTGGATAAGTGGAAAAAAAGCTTGCTCATTCCTCAATATGACATCCCTTCAAGTATTTAAACAGGGCTATCATATCACCTCTTAACCTTCTCTTCTCCAGGCTAAATATCCCCAGCTCCCTAAGTCTTTCCTCATAGGGCATGGTTTCCAGGCCCTTCGCCATTTTAGTCTCCCTCCTTTGGACATACTTCAGTTTCTCAATGTCCTTTTTGAATTGTGGTGCCCAGAACTGGACACAATATTCCAGGTGGGACCTGACCAAAGCAGAACAAAGTGGCACTAGGACTTCCCTTGATCTAGACACTATACTTCTATTGATGCAGCCTAAAATTGCATTGGCCTTTTTAGCTGCCTCATCACACTGTTGACTCATGTTCAACTTGTGGTCTGCTTGGATTCCCAGATCCCTTTCACACGTAGTTTCATTCAGCCAGGTGTCCCCCATCCTATATCTGTTCGTTTCATTTTTCTGCCCTAAGTGCAGTACCTTACATTTCTCTATGTTGAAATTCATTTTGTTAGCTTTGGCCCAGCTTTCAAGTCTATTAAGGTCATTCTGAATTTTAATCCTATCCTCTGGGGCAGGGGTAGGCAACCTGCGGCCCGCGGGCCGAATGCGGCCCGGCAAGGCCTTGGGACTGGCCCCAGCCCAGTCTTGCCGCCCATTGCCGCCGGAGCCTTTGGTCTCTCGCGTGAGGGTGTGGGGCCTTTGGCCTATCAGGAGGAGGTGGGCAAGGGGGGGCAAGCGGTGGGCAAGGGGGGAAATTGTCTATAGAAGCCTCAGAAACATGCATTTATATAAACATTTTTTAAAAAAATCAGCAAATTTTTTCACGTGTTCTCCACTTTTTTTTTAAAAAGTGTCCTCCATTTGAAAATTTTGTCCTATATTTGTCCCGGTTTATTTATTTATTTAATTTTTTAAAAAATTATTTCATTGTTTATTTTTTGGCTTCGGCCCCCCAGTTGTCTGAGGGACAGCAACCCGGCCCCCAGCTCAAAAAGGTTGCCTACCCCTGCTCTGGGGTATTAGCTATCCCTCCTAATTTGGTGTCATCTGCAAATTTGATAAGTATGCCCCCAATTCTGTCTTCCAAGTTGTTGATAAAGATGTTGAATAACACTGGCCCCAGGACGGAACCCTGTGGGACCCCACTGGTCACTTCTCTCCAGGATGAAAAGGAGCCATTCTTGAGCACCCTTAGCCAACTGGAAACTATTTAATCCAATAAAAAAAATGCAGAGCAGAGGCCTAGCAAACATGTGAGGCATTGGTCTAGTCTGCACTGCAGAATGAATGCTGTTTGATGCTGCTTTAACTGTTATGGCACCTACCAGTGCTTCTACTACTAGCTATATACTGCTACCTGCAGGGACGTAGCTAAGGGGGGGGGGGTTTCTTGGGGTCCAGACCTCCCTTTCCGTTAGATAAAATGAATGGTGTGTGCTGCTGTGCCGCCACACCCAAGCCCCATTATAATGGTGGCACTTAGTCTGGACCCCCCCTTCCCAAAATCCTGGCTACGTCCCTGCTACCTGGTTTACCATCAGTTTGGAAGCATTATTACAGTGTAGTCTTTGCAAGGTGACTTATCTTGGTTATATGTGACACTGCCACCATTGCTGGGCTTCTTATTGAATTGGGATTATTGGGTGATTTACCCAATATTGACTGTCATGAAGTTACCAGTGTACACAGAAGGATTTGACATCTTAGCACCTTCTACTATTATAGCCTTGCAAGGTGTTTTTCGTTGAACTCTTTGTTAACATTTATTGTCTAATATCAATTACATTATCATTTTGTGTTTATTTAAAATCATTTAATTATATTTATGATTGGTTAAGAATTTTTGAAGCATCTCATTATTCATTAGCATTTGTACTTAGTGAAATACAGTTGGCCCCCCTTATCCACAGATTTTTTAAATCCACTGATTCAAGTATCCATGGCTTGAAAATATTTTTTTTAAAGTATTAATTTCAAGTATCAAACCTTGATTTTTCCCCATTTTATATAAGGGACACTATTTTGCTATGCCATTGTATTTAATGGGACTTGAGCACCTATGGATTTTGTTATTCATGGGGGTTCCTGGAATCAAACCCCAGCGGATAACAAGGGTCGACTGTATATGGCACCTACAAATGCCTAGAGCAGTGTTTTCTTGGGTAAAAAAAAAATAGGTTTTTTTAATTTGAGTTTTCCAAATTTTGTGGGGATCCCATGTCCCTAAACCTAGGAAGGCCTACTGTATGTTGTTTTTATCCATACTGTGAGCCCACTTGGGTCCCCTATTGGGAGAAAGACAGGATATGAATTAAAGAAGCATAGAACTTGGGGAAGTTCTTTTTTGGGGACTGCAGCTCCCAGTATCCCCTGGACATGTAGACTCCAGCGGATGCTAGAAATAGCATTTCCAAGCTCTGGTTTTTGCATGTGTAGCATTGCAGTTTGCTTCTCATGTTTGCATCTCTGCATGTCCTCTTAGCCTGTGCATCAGAAAACAATGCTCCCAGTCTTTCTGACACTGGGGCAAGGGGCCAGACAGTGCTCCAACATCCTCCCACATGTTCGCCTTGGATTATCCTTACATCTTTGTCTGCTGGGACGACAGCAAAAGCGCTAACCGAACAGCTTTAACCTATGTCTCTTTTATCTTCCATTAGCCTGTCCCACCATGAAATCACCCGGCTGAGGATCGGATTCCCAACCTGAGGCCAATTTCACCACCAAAACGTGGGCAAAAGGAAGCTCCCCGAGGGGCTCAACCGTTGTCATCTATAAGAAATGTTGGCATTTCTTCTTTGAACACACGGCTGCCTGAGCTCAGGATCAACCTAGCTTCCAGATAAGTGGAGCATCATGCATGTAGTACTGTTACTGTCGCTGTTGTTCTTACTTCATTCATATGCTGTCTTTCCCCGCAGTAATGAGTCTCCAAGCAATTTACGAAAATGAAAACAAATACAGTTAAAAGCATTTATGAAGTCATAAGTAAAATGTCTGGTCCAGGAGGTTGGCTACTGCACAGCCAATATGTGGAGTGTATCTAGAAATCATAAAAAATAATAAATAATAAAACTTTTATTTATACCCCGCTTTTTGTTAAAACAATCAAAGCGGCTTACAACAGTTAAAATAGTACATCCATATATACAAAGTATCCCCCCTCAAATGCAATTTGACACCACTTTAACTGCCAGGGCTCCATTCTACCCAACTACAAATCCACAATGTACAACTACAAGTCCCAGGATTCTATAGCATTGAGCCATGGCAGTTAAAGTGGTATCCAGTGAGATTATTTCGGCAGTGCGGATGCAGCCAAAGATTCTGTGTACGTTCCTTATTCTAAGGAGCAGGCATCCAAAGCCAGCTGCTTGGGATGCTCAAATGTTTAACATGAAAGCCCTTACTTTTGCTGTAATCCGCCTTGATTCCCCTGGGAAATGGTGGAATTTAATTAATTAATTAATTAATTAATTAGATAGAACCTGACTTTGATTGCTATGAATGATACTGCCAAAGCGCTTGACCAAGTAGCCTTTCATTTGCTGAGCATTATCTTTCTTTCGATCAGTTCTCTCCTTGGTAAGTCTGCCTGGGAGGAAACTTAGCAGAGAACTATAGCTCCCAGGAAGCAATGTAATACAATAAGGATCGCAGGGCTCCAGACCCCAGAAGACAGCAGTCAGAAAGCCGGTGCCTGTTTTCCAAAGACGCAGGGAGCAAGCTTGCAACTGTTTGAACTGGGAGGCGTTCTCCAATCATCAATGGAATTTAGTGGTTTCCTCTCATCTCTGGACAGAGATAGACGCAGGCTGAAGCCACACTGCAGAATGAATGTAGTTTGACACCGGTTTAATGGTCATGGCTCCATCCTATGGAAGACTGGGATTTGTAGTTTGTTGTGGCACCAGAGCGCTCTGACCAAAAAGACAAAATAACTCACAAAACTACAAACCTCAAAATAAACATCACACACTAGTCTTCAATACATTGTAATATCATGTATTATAAGTGCTCCCCTTTCCCCTTTTTCCATTCTTATTATTATTATTATTATTATTATTATTATTATTATTATTAAACTTTCTTTATAAAGCGCTGTAGGTTTACACAGTGCTGTACATAAAATTGAATAAAATAAAATGGACCTGCCAATGGCATACATTCTAGAAAGTGGAATATAATACAAAATTCATACACTGTCATTCAACAAAAATATATGAACAACAGATTAAAATAAACATCAATGAACATTTAATGTATGCTTTCCTTCCCCCTGCCTTTTCCCCAGCAACCCTCTTTTATATATCTCCTTCCTATTTTCTTTCCTTCTTTTCAACCTCTTTTCTTCATTCTCCCTTTTTTATCTTCATTTCTTATCTTCTCTTTTCTCCAAATCTTTCTTCCTTCGTCTTCCTTCTAATCCACTATTTCTTAACTTACCCATACCTTCAACTAACATACCAAACCTCCTTCTCGCTCCTACATTACCTGAGCTTTCATTAAGTTAATGTATACTGTATATACCCGTCTATAAGTCATAGAATCGTAGAGTTGGAAGAGACCCCAAATGCACAACTACTTCCATAAGGGAACAAGCAGATGCACAGTCAGCCCTCCATATCCATGGATTCTTGATCCACAGCTTAGAATCATAGAGCTGGAAGAGATTTCAAGGGCCATCCAGTCCAACCCCATTCTGCCATGCAGGAAATCTCAATCAAAGCATCCCTGACAGATGGCCATCCAGCCTCTGTTTAAAGACTTCTAAGGAAGGAGACTCCACTACACTCCAAGGGATTGTGTTCCACTGTCAAACAGCTCTTACTGTCAGGAAGTTCCTCCTAATGTTTAGATGGAATCTCTTTTCCTGGAGCTTGCATCCATTGCTCCAGATCCTGTTCTGTGGAGTAGCAGAAAACAAGCTTTCTCCCTCCTCAATATGACATCCCTTCAATTTAAACAGGGCTATCATATAATCTCTGAACTTCCTCTTCTCCAGACTAAACATCCCCAGCCCCCCAAGTCCTTTCTCATAGGGCTTCATGGTTTCCAGGCCCTTCACCATTTTGGTTGCCCTCCTTTGGACACGCTCCAGTTTCTCCACATCCTTTTTAAATTGTGGTGCCCAGAACTGGACACAGGATTCCAGGTGGGGCCTGATGAAACCAGAATAGAGTGGGACTATTAACTTCTCTTGACCGAGACACTATACTTTTATTGATGCAGCCTAAAATTGCATTGGCCTTTTTAGCTGCCACATTGCACTGTTGACTGATGTTCAACTTGTAGTCTACTTGGACTCCTAGATCCCTTTCACATGTATAAGTCTCCTTAAGCCAGGTGTCCCCCATCCTATATCTGTGCATTTCATTTTTCTGCCCTAAGTGCAGTATCTTACATTTCTCCCTGTTGAAGCTCATTTTGTTAGCTTTGGCCCAGCTTTCTAGTCTGTTCCGGTCATTTTGAATTTTGATCCTAGTCAACCTCATGTATAAGTTGAGGGAACATTTTGGGGCCAAAATAATGGATTTTGCTATGACCCATGGATAAGTCGAGGGTAAAATTTAGCAGCATGTAACAAAAGATGTAAAGAATGAAGCAAAGGAAAACATTGCCAAAGAACAAAATTCTAGCAGGCATAACTGTTTGTGCTCATTCTGAAGATTGAATGGATAACAGAGTAGAGCGGGGTCAGTTCTTCCAGGATAGATTATGTTCTTGCCATACACCAGGGAATGGTTCCCCCTTCTTTTAATAAGTGTTTAAGTACAGTACAGTCAGCCCTCTGTTTTTGTGGGGCATCTGTTCCGGACCCCCCTGCAAAAATGGAGACTTGCAGATTTTCAAGCCCCATAGGGTTGAATGTGGCGTGTGGCCCTGCACATGCTGCGGGGACGTATCCCATTGAAAATAACGGAGGTTGCCCCCTGTGAAGATTCAAGACTGCAGATTTCAAGTCTGCGAGAAAGGAGAGGTGACTGTACTTACATTGACTCATGGATAAGTCAACTCAGGTTTTTGGGGTCAATTTTTTTAACCTAAATTTCTAGACATCTACTTGAGTATATATATATCGTAATCTCTTGCTCTTATCTAAAGAGTGGTGGCAGTTCCTATAAATTAAATTGTCTTTTTATTGTGAGCCACTTTGAATTCCATTTTGGGAGAAAGGTGGGATATAAATCCCACAAATGAATGAATAAAGAAATAAAAACTGCCATTCCCTCTGACTTGGAGCAAACCCATGCCACAGTCAATGAGATCCCCAAGAGCAGAAGGCTCAGCACTCCTTTCCTTTGACCTTTGCGGATGAACGTGAATTTATAGTCCCACCGATCTGACTCGGGTGGGGTGGAAACATGCAGGAATATAAAAGTAGAGTGAGGCATGTCATGACTCTCAAGAGGGGCCAGGAGAGAGTCCTATTGATTTTAGCAGGATGTGATGAGTTCAGGTCATTGTCGGAATGGTCACCTGCCTCCCACCAAACAAAGTAAAAGGTGCATTACAGAGGTTTATTTTATTTTAAATGAGTAAAATGCCCAGTGTCGAAGGATGCTGCGCTCATTTCCTGTTGAGTGGTCATATAGCAAGATAACAGGAAAGGGTCCCGCTGTCATTTCCTGGAGAGCTGAGTCCATTTCCCATCACCCAAGAGACCAAACAAGTATGATCCTGGAAGCCTTTGGAAGCATCCGGCTTCCCAGCACGGATTTCCCTCCCCAACAGCTTTGAGTGACACCTGGCTTCGATGCAGGAAGGAGCTAGACATGACAAGACCCCAAACTATCCATGCTTGGAGAGCTCTTTGGAAAGGAGAACGCCGCCAAAGAAAAATAAACAAGGCATGTGTTAATTTCCCAGAAAGTGACCCATCTCTGCTGGCTCCCAAGTCTGTCTTTGAGACAACACAATGCTGGTTGGTTCTGAAGAACGGAGGGCACCTTCCAAAGGCATTCTTCAGCTCTTAGTTGGAGAAGGGATTTCCCCAGCAACAACACAGCATTTTGTGTTTTGCAAAATATCGTATATACACGACTATAAGTCGACCTCATGTATAAGTCGAGGGCAGGTTTGGGGGCCAAGATTGTGGATTTTGATATTACCCGTGGATACGTACTTTGCTGAGGAGGCTGACCACCAAACATTGAGAAACTGTAGAAACCCACACTCAAAAGTTGACCTCAGCTGCATCTGCACTGCAGAAATGATCCGGCTTGATGCCACTTTAACTGCCATGGCTCAATGCTATGTAATTCTGAGAAATGTAGTTTGTTATGGTACCAATGCAGAGATCGTCTGTTTGTTTTGGTACCAGAGCGGAATGCCAGATCAAACCAGATTATTTCTGCAGTGCAGATGAAGCCCTCATCTTCCTCTTTAGGCAAAAGCAGAAGTAGGGATGCCTCCCTGGTAGACAGTAGAACATACAGTTAGCCCTCCATATCCACAGATTCAACCAACCATGGCTTGAAAATACAGCACACCTGCTATATACATGGCTTCCGGTTTACGCAGAAGCCATGCTGCCATCTATTGCATAGCGCATGTGTATCAATTGAATGGGGCTCAAGCTTATGTAGTATCTGCCTTATGCAGGGGGTTCCGGAACGGATCCCTGCATAAGGCAAGGCTCCACTGTATATTCCTTTTTTTGTCCAAAAAAGGAAACCTTGATTTTGGCCATTTCATATATGGGGCACCATTTTATTATGCCATTGTATTTAATGGGGCTTGAAGATCCATGGAATGTGTTATCCATGGGGGATCCTGGAACTAAACCTCAGCGGATACTGAGGGCCCACTGTTTAGGGATTTCCTTTGGAGAAGAGGATCGATTCATGTCCAGGAATCAGATACAGATCTGCCTTCTATCATTGCCACTTTTTTCTTTGGCTCTGGGTTCAAATCCCAATCTTCCCTATCCCAAGATGTCTTAATGCTAGACTGAGAATATTTTTTTTAAAAATGGAAACCTGGGGTAGGTTGATGTGATTCTTAACAGAAACTTTTGACTGAGTCTTCAAAAATGCCTGTGAGCCTAAAAAAGCAAAAGGGAACGGTTACGTGTTCTGATTTATGACACGTCTGTGGTGCAAAGTATGTGTCTAGCTCGGGTTAACAGATGTTTTGTTAATTCCCAATTTCTCTCATAATCTGTATATTTTTGTCCCACACTTGGGCACGGTCTGCAATGTATGATGGAGTGCTCCCTCATTAATCATGTGCGAATGGAAGTATGAGCCAGTTTTATTCGTTTTTCAGAGCGCCAGGCCACATAAATTAGCTGGAACGTGTGTTTAAAGTATCTCCAGCAATGCCCCGCACCTCTCCGAGCAACACAGTAGCTCTCTAAGAAATGATTTTGGAAATAGGCTCTTAGATCTCGAACCAAATTCTTAGAGTCTGCAGTAATCTATAATTTCCAGGAATTTTGGGGTGTGAAGGAAAGGAGTGGGGAACCTATGATCACTAAATTACTTTTCTGCAGTCCCCATTTCTCAGAGAGAAGAGCCAGGTTTGTCTCCACTGGAAGGGAGCACATGGGTGTCTCACTATGTAGGTTTTTGTGGATTTTTTTGGGCTCTGTGGCCATGTTCTAGAAGAGTTTATTCCTGGCATTTTGCCAGCATCTGTGACTGGCATCTTCAGAGAAATTCTTCAGAGAATCTATGGATGCCAGCCATGAAAGCCATCGACTTCACATCTCACAACATTTTGTAAGAATGGTTATATAGCAAACATTGAAGTACAGCATGATTCGTCAAATGCACACCTTCCATAAATGCACTCAACGCATGGAGAGAGCAGTGAGATTGCACCCATTGGCCCTGCCCCCAGATGTGCACATCTGCCCACAAATCATAGGCTGCATCCGCACTGCAGGGATAATCTACTTTGACACCCCTTGAACTGCCATGGCTCACTGCTGGGGAATCCTGGAATCTATAGTTTTGTGAGCTAGTTAGCATTTTCTGCCAGAAAGCTTGGGGGCCACAATCCCCGGGTTTTTAGCACTGAGCCATGGCAGTTCAAGTGATGTCAAACCGGATTATTCCTGTAGTGCGGATGCAGCCTAAGACTCAGATCTGTGGACAGATGTTCACATTATTCTTGCAGTGTGGATGCATCCCAAGATGTTAAAATCCTGAACAAGCATATGTAGAAGTAAACCCTATTCCATTCAGTGGCACTGACAACATGAGTCTTTAAAGTCCCAGTGTTTTTGTGGTGAGTTAACAGTTTATCTGCTCTACACAATTGCCATGGCTTCATGGTAAGAACTCCTGGAATGTGTAGTTTGCTAAAATACTTAGGGTGCCTCTACACTGTCGAAATAATGCAGTTTGACACCACCACATTCCATTCTATGGCATCCTGGGTTTTATAGTTTTGCAAAGTGTTTAGCCTTCTCTGCCAAAGAGGGCTGTGTGTCTCAATCCCAGGATTCAGTAGGAAGGCACCATGGCAGTTAAAGTGGTGTCAAACTGGACTGTTTGTACAATGTAGATGCACCCTTGGAATATACCAGTGTATCCTGAGAAGAGAGTGATGGAGGAGCAGATCAGCTTCATGATATAGGCTAGACTTGGGGTAACTGGATTGCAGTTCAAAGCAATTGCTGCTGTTGTGTGTCTTCAAGTCATTTCCAACTCTACAGCAACCCTAAGGCAGGGTGACCGGGTGTCCTCCTTTTCCAGGATCGGGTCACTTCCAATCGGTATTTTAAAAAATCCGTAATCCAACAAATGCAGATTAATAATCATATTAGTTTGGGTCACTTCCAATTGGTGTTTAAAAAGATCCATAATCCAACAAATGAGGGGATGGGTTGAGGGTTCAGACTGTATAGTTTAATCTTATAAGCCACCCCAATTGCATTTAGTAGAGAGGCGGGATATAAATAAATTTTATTATTAAAAATGCGGGTTAATAATCACATTAGTTTGGATCAGGTCACTTCCAATTGGTATTTAAAAGGATCCATAATCCAACAAATGCGGGCTAATAATCACATTAGTTTGGATCAGGTCACTTCCAATTGGTATTTAAAAGGATCCACAATCCAACAAATGTGAGTTAGTAATCACATTAGTTTGGATCAGGTCACTTCTGATCGATATTTTAAAAGATCTAAAAGCCAACAAATTCACATTAGTTTGGATCAGGTCACTTCCGAATGGTATTTAAAAAGATCCATTTCTTCAAGCCCCCAGCAAAGAGGAGACCAATGGAGGGGTGAGGGTGGGGATATCCAAAAGGAGGAAAACTGAACTGTCAAAACCTCTGTTTCCTGTTAAATTAGTCTTTTTCTAAAAAGAAGAAAAAGTCTGTAGTGAAGGATAGATGTATTTAACAGATTGGACTCTATTGCCACAGTATTCCCTTCAGCCAAGAGGAGGTGTTTTCCAGCCAAATGGGCCAACCATTCTTTTTCTCTTGTTTTTCTAAGAGCAAACCAGATGCGCATGGGGGGGAGAGCTTTTTATGGGCAATTAAGGAGCACTTGTAGGTGCCAAGCATCTGTATTGCTGTAAAATTTAATTAATTACCCAACGGGGTTGGAAACACAAATTCCAGTTAGTCCAGATCGGCCCAAGGCTCTGCGGAGGGGAATTTAACCCGATCAATCAAGGCCAACGGCATTTCCGCTCCATCTTCCAAACAAAGCAGCCATTTCCACTCCTCCTTATCGTGATTCCTCTTCCATCACTCACTGCCAAAGGAACTGGACCTTAGTGCAAGAGGAGAAAGGAACGACCATGAATCCATTGATTCCAAACCAATCCTTCTTTTCCTTCCCAGCTCTGCAAGAGAGCAACATCATTGCTAGGGCCATCGTTTCCTCATTTGGGCCGTGGTGCATGGCGATGGTTGCCAAAAGTCATGCCAAGGGAATGGGGTTATGAATACAGTGGTACCCCGGGATACGAATGCGCCGGGTTACGAATTTTTCGGGATACGAAAAAATCCCATAGGGATTTATTGCTTCGGCTTACGAAGGTTTCTTCGGGTTACGAAAAAACCGCGGCGCTATTTTCCGCCACCGGAGGGCAGCAGAGAGCTATTTTTCCATTAGCGCCTATGGGAATTCGGCTTACGAAGGTATTTCGGGTTACGAAATTAACTGCGGAACGAATTAATTTCGTAACCCGGGGTACCACTGTATTAATTTGACAGACTCATCTTTCCGTGTGCAGGGGTTTACCAGGGAGGTGCGCGGGAGGAAGCTGCAACTACGTTCTGGCAAGTTGCGCATCGGAGTGATGTATGGCTTCTTCCCGTCTTCTCTCGTCACATCGTTGCGAGCCAAGACAATGGGAAATGGGAGGCTGCCATTATCGCTGGAGGTGAAGTGAATGAAAAAGGGGGTTGGAGAGGGAATTGCGTAGAATCCTAAGGCCCAAACAGACAGGCCAAAATAAAGCTGCTTCAGGTGACTTTGGAGGTGTGCTGTTTAAATGACACATGCATCTTATGAGTCCCGAAGCTGTAGTCCTTAGGACTAGAGCATGGCTTTGGTGCAGCCTCCGGTCTCTTAGGATGCATGCAGCATTTAAATAGCATACCTCCAAAGTGATCTGAAGCAGCTTTATTTTGGCCTGTCTGTTCAAGTCCATACTTGGATTTGGAAGTTAAGATTCACAACCACCTGAAATTTGTTGGTGGCCAGTTTTCCAGACAGAGAGCCAGTGTGGTGTAGTGGTTTGAGCATTGGACTATGACTCTGGAGACCAGAATCCGAATCCTTGCTTGGCCACGTAAACCCACTGCGTGACCTAGGGCACATCCCACTCTCTCAGCCTGAGAGGTTGGCAAGGGCAGCCCCCCCCCCCTCCTGAAGAAACCTGCCATGAAAACCCCGTGATAATTTCGCCACGAGTTGGAAACAATTTGAAGGCACACAACAATGACAACAACAAATTGGCACTTGGCACCCCCTGAAAAAATCTAAGTTCAGTCATAAAGATCCAGAAAGTTAAGTCCTCGGCCCATGCTTGCCTTTACCTCTTGCAAAATTCTCTTGTAAAAACCAACAGGACTGTGGTGATGGAGTCGAAGGACTCGACGGGTCATTGCATAACACCATAAACATAAATACAGTGGGCCCTTGGTATACCAACATGTATGGATGCTCACATTCCACTAAATACAATGGCATAGTAAAATGGTGACCCTTACAGAAAATGGCAAAATCGAAGTTTGGTTTTTGGAATACGCTCTCTCTCTCTCTCTCTCTCTCTCTCTCTGTGTGTGTGTGTGTGTGTGTGTAAACCTAATATACTTAGATCAAATCTAAATACCCTGGAGGCACCCAATCCTGTCTGATCTCAGAAGCTCAGCAGGCTCAAATGCCAAAGATGGGTCCCGATATTTTGCTGACGGGTTTCTTCTCTCTCTCTCTCTCTCTCTTTTTGGCAAATGACCACCTTTAAAGCACTCTCTCTGTGTGTCTTTCTCTCATTCTGCCTCCCTCTTTTCTCCCCCTTTTTGTCCCTGTGACATATTCTGAAGGCTTTCTGACACATTAAAGTAAATAAAATGCTTGACTTGCAAAACTTGTTTGCTAAGCCAGGAATCACATTTCTCTCTGCAGCTTCAAACTTGCACCCAGAGACTTGTGTGTGTGTTTGTGGGGGGGATACAAAGAACTCCAGAAGAGGAGGAGGAGGAGCAGCAGCAGCAGCAGCAGCAGCAAAAAGATAAGGGAGCTAAGGAGAAACCATCAGGCTTTCCCTGCCTTGTCCCAATTTGGAAAGCAAAAGAAAATGAAGCTAGGAAATCAAAACTCTTGATGGATTTTAATCCACTATTTGGAGTTTTTAAAAGTTTACTACTGTCTAGTGATGTGTTTCCTTTGTATTCTCCAGCTGAACTGAATATATGTGGAGTGATGCCTAGCTCAGTATGGAAAAATTGTATATACACTGACAAATCTGCAACCCAAATGCATCCAGTCTCCAACCCAAACTCCCCAGCAGCATGTCATGGAATAATAATAATAATAATAATAATAATAATAATAATATGCCGCCTCTCCCACAGGATCGAGGCGGCTTACAATAAGGGATAAAATGCAATCTAAAATACAGCATATATTAACATATTAAAACAACATAAACAATTAAAATAATTAAAACAATTAAAACAAGTAAACATCATGGCCGTGTGACAGTAAATCTGCCCTGGGTCTTAGTCTAAACTTGCAAGTTGATGAACCTGTCTGAGACCTAGGATTCAGCACCTTGGATAAGAGACTATATAAACCGGTGACAAATTTTATTTTATTTTATTCATGTGTTTCATTTGTTTTATTAATATTTATTTATTTTTCACACTTATATCCTGGCTTTCTCCCAGAAAGTCCATGATTTTATTGATTATCAGTTGAATACTAGCCAGCGGCGTGATGCTGCAGCAAAGACGTGGAATGCTATTTTAGCCTGCATTGATAGCAGCATAGTTTCCAGGTTGAGGGAAGCTAGAGTCCCACTCTATTCGGCGCTAGTTAGGCCTCGTCTGGAGTACTGCGTTCAGTTCTGGGGACCTCTTTTAAAGAAGGATATAGATGAGTTGGCGCAGGTTCAGAGAAGGGCAACGAGGATGATGGGATGTATGGAGAGCATAGCATATGAGAAGGAGAGGGCATGTTCAGCTTGGTGGAGAGGAGGGGTGACATGATCACACTCTTTAAATGCTTCAAGGGCTGTCACAGAGAGGTGTGTGACTAGGGACAAGAGATCCCAGCAAAACAAGAACTCTGGTTCCCCATTCCTTGGTGGTTCCAGTGGACAGCCCAATCTAATTTTTATATCAAGTCTGGGAAGCATGGAGCCCTCTAGATGCTATTGGATTGCCACCATAGCTCATGGGGAAGAATGCTGGGAGCTGCAGTCCAACAAAATTTGCACAAACCCATCAAACTGCATGCATTCTGCAGCGTAGACGCAGCCTTTGTTTCTGAGGAGAAATCGGCTTACTGGGAGCACAGTCCTCCTTTCAAAAGGGGACACCCCATGTATCTTATGCATTTCAAAAATGCAAAAGTCACTTCAGTAAAAGCTGGCACTGCGAAACCGTAGCAGGTTTTTAAAACATCCGCAGGTCACAGACACAGACTGCAGCCTCTTGAGGCTTTCCAAGGCAATACTGTGTTGTTCCAGGTAATGTCACAGCCCATGAAAGCTAATGTCGCATTAAAATTGTCAGCCTTGAAAATGTCACCGGCTTCTGTTAATTTTCCGATCACCAACTCACTTGGTGCCCCCCCCCCCCGGAACCGTTTCCCCTGAAATCCCAAGGAGGAGAACTGTGTCTCACCATAGTTAGGGTAAGCAACGGCCTGATCTCTGAAAATCCCAGTTTCTCATCTTTCTTAATCTTAGAAAAGCTCGGGTTCTAATCCTGTTTAAGACACAGCCTAACATTTTGAACTTCGTCTGCGTCTGACTTCATCCCTTCTTGCCTTACCCGGGCCAGATGTACAACAGTGTGAAAAAAAACCATGGCTTTGCTGGAAAGCCGCGTCGATTTCTCAGGGGGAGACTAAACTTTATGCACCCCACCCCAGTGCAAGGGAACACCTGCTGGGTCTTGCACACAGCATTTGATGCACAGAGAAAGCAGGACGAAGAGTGTTCGCTTCTTTCCAAGGAGTGTTGGGTGCTGAGCTGGAAATTGAAAACATGACCTTTGTGCATAGGCATTGCTCATTGTACGCTGTGTATTACAGATGTAGATGGGTACTGCATGGTGGCTGGCATCTGGTTAGGTACATATGCACATTGGCACAGATGCAGGACCAATAAGACACCTTTGTGCAATGGATGTTATTCCACTGATAGCACTGGAAGTGGAGCTGCTTGGTGTGCTCCTTGTTTTTGCAAGCTGTGGTTGAACATTGCATGTTACCGTTGTGTGCACTGTGTGTTGTGGCTGCGCATTGTGATTGCACATCTTATACTGTGCATTATAGTTGCACATCACGTGTCGTGCATTGTGCGTTGCATAATGGCATGTGTTGTTCGTGTGAATGCCTTCAAGTTATTCCTGCCTTATGGTGACCCTAAGGGGATGATGGGCTTTTCTGAGGCTTAGACAGTGTGACTCACCTAGAGGGTTTCCAGGACCATTGGGATTCAAACGCTGGTCTCCAGAATTGTAGTCCATTACTCAAACCACACAGGCTCCTTTGACATGTCTTTGCACAGTGTTGCTATTCTGCAGGAGGTTGTGTAGCACTCATGTAGCATAGCTCTGTGTGCAGATATTTATGATGCACTGTAGGAATTATTACTATTGTTATTATTAAGCTTTATTTATAAAGTGCTGTAAATTTACATAGCGCTGTACATACAACCAATCAAAATAGATAAAATAAACCTGCCTATGGCATACATTCTACGAATGTCGGGTGGCAGCTTCTGTGTATGTGCAATTCAATAATGTGTAGCTAGCATTGAGTAACCACCACCTAACTCCATGAGTATAAAGTTACCGGATGAGCAGAATTTGGATGCCTACCTACGCTTTGGCAGTACTGGCACAATTCAATCGTGGGCCTCTGCTCTCCAGTGGATGTCCTGAGCCAGCCCCATTCCTTGTGTTTTCAAGGCTATGTAAGTACAGTCATTCCTCCATATTTGCGGCTTTGATTATTCACTGATTTCATTAATATGTTCTCTCTAGAACTGTCTAGGTCCTCCAGTGCAACTCTGTGGTCAGCTTTAACTAATAGTTGCACTGAAAGACCATTTGTAGCTAATCCAGTGCCATTCTATGGTCAGTGTATGTTGGACATTGACCACAGAGTTGCACTGGAGGACCTAGAGATTCCTAGAGAGGTGTCCTCTCAGGTAAAAACAGTGTTTTTGTTATTTGCGGTTTTTCCATATTCACGGGGGTCTTGTTCTCCTAACCCTAGCAAATATGGAGGGACAACTGTAGTCAGTGGAAAATTTAGGCGCTCCGGCAAACACTCAACTTAGAAGAACCATGCGTCTGATTTTGTATTTGTTCATCCGCTGGTTTTTCTCGTTTGGCAAACGGACTGTGTCAATATTTAGCTATTGTTGTGGGAACAGCAAGAGAAGAAAGAAGGGAAATAATAGGAGAAAACGTGAGGCTTAACCTACTTGGCCGGACTGGTAAGTGAACCTCATTCGTTCCTTTTTTTCTCCCCTTCTGTGTCACTCTCTCACACATTGGAGGGAAACAGGAACTGAGCAAACGAAGCCGGACCAAAGCTATGGCTTGCACCCGGAGCCAGGTGTGGGTGCCAGACACCTGGTGAATAACCTTGGGTATTCCTCCAACATCTTTCTCTTAGCTGCAGATACAGGGCTTTTACTGTAATTCAACAGGGGCCTATTTACATGATCCCACACTTGCTCAGGGTATGCATGAAGAAGAGCACACGATCATGTCTTATAGTGTCCTTCACTGAAGCATCACAGTTTCATTCCAAAGAAGATCCCGATTCCTCCCTTTTTTCCCATGGGCATCAAAGGAATTCTCCAAGGTGCTGAACGTCATCCACAAATAGGTTCAGTGCTTTGGATAGCGCCTTTAATGGCGTGGACTTAGCACCCCACAAACATGGGAACCACTGACCCACACTGAGCCTGACAGACTCCATCTGTCTGCACACAGGCCCCTCTGCACATTGACTAAAAAGGCTTTATTCTGAAGCAGCCGATTAGCCCATTTAGCTTAGTATTGTCTCCTCTTCCATACTGTAGGTATAATACAGTTCGACACCATGTTAAGTGCTGGAATGGAATGGAATCGTGGGGTGTGTACAGTGCACCTGCGCTGTACGTGGGCGCACTACATGAAGTTTCAAGCTAATGCTGAAGCTGCACAAAAATTCAAGTAATGGTGCATGCACCACGCTGTGCCATGCTGCAAGCACTCACGCACCTCATTGTTTGCAATACGTGGAATTCCCCTTGTGCGGGGGGATCCAGAACGGATCCCCTCCAAAAGGGAAGGGCCCACTGTAGTTTTACAAGCTCTTTTGCCTTCTCTGCCAAAGTGTGCTGGTGCTGCACCAAACTGCATATCCCAGGATTCTATAAGATGGAGCCATGGCGGTTAAAGGGGTGTCAAAGTGCACTATTTCTACAGTTTTGATGTACCCTGAGTGGCAGCACCTCTTCAGAATTTAAAGACAAGGGCATCTCAGTTCTCTCAGTCCTACTTGGAGATGTTGGGGGGTCTTCTTCACATGAAGCACATTTTTGGTCCTTCTGCTGTTTTGAACTTGTTATTGTTGTTATGTGCCTTCAAGCTGTTCCGGACTTAGTAAGAGTTGGTCAGAGGAGGTTTGCCATTGCCTTTCCATGAGGCTGAGAGCATGGGACTCCACCATCTAGTGGGTTTCATGGCCGAGCATAAAATTGAACCCTAGTCGCCTGAATTGTAGCCCAACACAAACCACTGCACACTGGTTCGCTGTTTGATCTACCATTTCTGTAATACCTTACCATTTCTGTAATGCCTTACCATTTGTGATTATGGTTGGGGTTTCTGGATATTGAACTTCAAAACATCCAGAAGACCAAAAAGAAAGTGCTACTTTGAATAGAAACAACGACTAAATTGTGTGCTTTCCCTACAGACAGCTTTAAGCCAGCTGCTGCACACTCTTGCATATAATCCTTCCTGGACCATTTTCTCCCTTCCTCCGTATGCATTTTCTGAAATCTGCACATTTTTGTACCCATTTTTGCCAGTCTATTTATGGTGACCTTCTTTTAGGAAGAAGTAAAACCAAACTCAGCAGGGCCCATTTCATTCCTCTGTTCACAGAGTCCTAAATAAATGCATAACCCTCACACTGATGACCGCAAGCTGCGTTCACAGCCCTTGAAAATACCAATAGTTAGAGTAGTATTAGGCAAGATTCAGCATGGCATAGGGGCTTGAGCATTGGACTATGACTCTGGAGACCAGGCCTTGAATCCCTGTTTCACCACAGAAGCTCACTGGATGGTTTTGGACAAGTCACTCTCTCTCAGCCTCAGAGGATGGCAGTGGCGATCCCCCCTCTGAAGAAACAGAAAGCCCCATGGTAAGTCGGAAATGACTCGAAGGCACAACAACAACAACAACAAGAGTTCTGTTGCTGCGAAAAGCTACAGGGCTCGCTTCCAATTTCAGCTGCTGATACGCAGAGCTGTATTAGCAGGTGATCATCCTTCTGCCAAAAGTACAGATTGCTGATGAATGTCTAAGGAAATGCAAGACAGAAAAAATACCCCAGGCTTTGGCAAGGAGCAATCACACATGTACACATTCGTGTGTGTGTGTGTGTGTGTGTGTGTGTGTATGGAAATGGAATCACAGCATGCTGGCAGCCATGGGAGTCCCTGTGGTTTGTATTTAAAAATATATATATTAAAAGGAAAAATCCTTACACAGCTCCAGAGAATAGTGAGAAGCCAGAGAAAGGCCGAGCTAGACGGATCCAGGGTGTCCCCTGCAGTAGCACCTTCACCGTTTCATATTTTATATGTACTATACACAACCCAATAGTTTGGACCAAAACTCTCAGGATCCTTGAGGGGCTATATTCTCTCCAAATCTTGACTCACTTTACAGTCATCTGCCAATAAGGATCCACCCACGGCCCTTTCAGCCTACATAGTTATAATGCTAAGATTCCACTTTAACTGGAACCCTGGAACAGTGCTGCCAATTTCCAGGGAATTCCCTGGTTTCCAGGTACTTTAAAAGCTTTCCATTTGATTTCTGTGCATGAGAAATTTCAGGGTAAATTCCGGGGAATCAGCCCTTCCCGCCAAACCCCCCAAAAGTGGCCCGAAAATTCCTTTCCGCCCCCCAAAAACGCCCCCAAATATCTCCCATCCTAGAAGTCCCACCCCTTTTGCCTTTCCATAGTGCCTTGCAGCAACCCCTGACTTGGACGTCCCGCCCCTGATCTGGAAGTCCCACCCGCTTCTGGGGAAATTGGAGGCATTCCGGGCAGCCAATTGGGATTTCCTTCGAGGATGATTGGCAACACTGCCCTGGAGTTTGCAATGAATCCTGGGACTTGTAGTTTGGTGAAATGCTAGAGATTTTTGGCTGAGAATTCTGAAGTCCCCTCCCCAAACTACAATAGCCACAGCAATAACAATAGCAACAGCAAGTACATTTCTATACCGCTTATCAGTGCACCTAAACACTCCCTAAGCGGCTTACAAAGAGTAAGCTATTTGCCCGCAACAAGCTGAGTACTCATTATAGTGACCTATGGAAGGATGCAAGGTTGAATTGACTCTGAGCTCCTGGCTGGTACTGAACTCACAACCTTGAGTACTGCAGTACTGGCATTTAACTGCTGCGCCACCAACTTTCATAGGATGCTGCCACGGCACTTCAGTGGAATTGTAGTGCTATAACTGTGCTGTGTGAAAGGGCCTGCAGTAGGCACACTCGCTCGATATTTTTCATACACCTTCTCTTTATTTAATGGCGTTTGCTCTGGTGCAGCATGGCAAATGGGACCTGCAACAAAATATCACAGTGTCAAGTCTTTCTGTTCACTGAGCCAGCTGGCAGTGCCCTTTTCCTATTATTCTTGAATATTCCATTCCTCCTCTCTTCCATTGACTCATTGGCTGTGAAAAGTGTGTGTGTATTAATTCAGAAGCAAACACATGGTTCTCAGTGGGTCTTACTTCTACGCAGGCATGGTTGGGATTCCAGCCTCTGAGGACTCCCATCACTTTGCTGAAAGTTGCAGCCCTAAAACTTGTGCTTTTTTATGATCCTCCCTCCCTCCCGGTGCCATACTCTCGGTCTGTTCCCAACTCAAGAGTCCCAGCTTTTCCCTTCAATTGCAGGAAACACAGAAGTTTATGAGATTATCAGCCCATTATTAAAGTTTCAGGAAAGCCGAGATTGGTTTGCACTTTATCTGTTTATTCTGCGGCTGATAAAATGTTACCATTTTTCACCCTTCAGCTCCTAATCCCCATTCCCTTCTTCCCAGACAATACGGTGCGTGTTTGGGACTGATCCTGGGCTTTCCCCGATGGACCTGTTTCTCTTGGCCACTGCAACACAGGAAGTTGGTGAAAACGAAGTTGTTTGCATAGGATTTAAGCAATCGGGGAAGAAGTGGGGCTGATGGAGGGGGGGGGGGAATGAAAAATGGATGTGGAAGAAAATGCCCAGCGAGTTGTTTAAAAAAAAGTGTTTTGCCATGTGCACAGCTGCTTCCTGGCTGTTTCATTTTTATTGCAATGAGTGCAAGGTTTACAGGAAATTCCAGTTTGGAGACAATACCAGCCGTTCCTGAATTTGGGCTGCGGAGTCAATGGCACCTCTTTGCGCAGTTGATGATCTGCCATGCTTGCATCTTTGTGACTCCCAATGGTTGCAGGAATGCTGTGATTCTTCACACAATAAACACGCAACAGATGGAACTCACAGGCAAAGGATATTTGGGGGGGCATACACCCGTTGCTAGAATACAAGCCAGTTTTTCCATTTGAAAGGCTGATTCAGCTGATAATTGGGGGGGGGCTCTGCCTATGATCTGTAGTTTGGAAATAACTAGTTGCAAATAACTACCTGTTTGTAATTAATATCCCCCTGTAACAACAAAGGTATAATCATGTTGCATTATTATTGTAACTTAATAAGGAATAGTTTTATTCCTTTTGCAACTTGAGCTCCCATGATGCTTGGAACATTATCACACAAGGCTTTTAAATTGCAATTGAAGTTGGAGAATAGCATCTTTGAAAGTACTTATCGCATGACATTGTCTCTGTGGCATCACTGCTGTGCCTGTAAAGTGTTGTTAGAGCATCCCTTTTCATTGACAGGGGAAACTCATCAATGAGGTCCCAATCATGCTGCTTTTCCATTACTTCACAGGGGCAAAATGTTGGTGCCGGAGCAGTTGCAATATTGGCAGTCATGTGGTGTCAGTAGTATATGGTTCTGGGGTGCTTGTGTAGTTGGACTGCGTGTTTTTGTCTGTTTGATCTGTTTTCATGACTATCTGAACGATTTTAAAGCTGAAATTGCTCCAAAATTGCACTGATTTTTTTTAAAAAAGAAATGTTTTTTTCTGGTGTCGGGGGACTTTGATGAGCAAACCTCATGATAGAATTGCTTTAGGGTCACCATAAGTGGGAAATGACTCGAAGGCACACAACAGCAAGGTAAATTATATAACTGTATATAAATGTATGTAGATTAAATACATAATGCTAAGTAATTACAGTGGACTCCTCTTATCTGCGGGTTTGCCATCTGGATTTGAGCTGCTGAGCTCTGAAGATCATAAAATCATAGCATCATAGAGTTGGAAGAGACCACAAGGGCCATCCAGTCCAACCACCGCCATGCAAAAACCCTGCCAAGAAAACCTTCTGGTTGCCATAAGTCAGAAATGTCTCGAAGGTATAAAACAACAACAAAAACAACTTATTTGCAACTTGTTCTTCTATGTCCTCTTGGCAGAAGCCAAAGCGAGAGCTTCAGTGTGTTAAAAGTGTTTTAAAAGCTAACCCACTTTCTATATTCTTGGCTAAACGTTTTGCCAAATGGTTTGGAAAATGTGGTCTTCCTGTCCAGTTCTTGGCATAGCACCTTGGCATAGCATCCCTCCTGTCAACAGCATATTTTGGGTGACGTGAAGAAGGAAGCCCCAATTGCTCTTCTGGTTTAGATTTCTCTCTTACAACACAGTGAACCTATCCACAAATTGACAGCTCCCTTGTTAACCCTCAGGTTTTCTTTTTGCATAATTCCTCATTTGGCTGGTTTGGGGGAAGCTGAAAAGCAGTTGCATTTTGACGAATTTGCCAGAGGGCCTTTTTCCCAACAAGTACAAATAATTAATGCCGAGGAATGGATGAAAATTACACATGACACTGGCGCAGATGAGATGTTTTAATCTCCAGCATGTATTCCTAGCTCGAAATCCCCAAACATGCTCTGAGCATTGGCAGCAGGCCTCACCAAAGAAGGAGGCGTGTGTGTTATGTGTGTGTGTGTAGAGGGGGAAATGACAAAACCCTCAACTTAGTGTCAGCCATGTTGGCTTCCCATCTGAGAGCACTTGTGCGGAAGACAAGCATGGACAAAGTTGTGCGTTTTTTTGCTGAGTTTTCACAAAATCCCTCCCTGCCCCCCTCTTCCCCAACAGCAGATGTAAAGGGAAGAAAATTATACACCCGGGCCTTGGAAAGCAACTCAAGCGTGTACATACAAATTAGTATTTTAGCATGCCATTGCCATTTGCAAATTAGGTTGTTGGGAGATGAGTGTCATCCCCTGAGTTGCCACAACATGCTTGAACCATGCGCAGGTCCCATAGCCAGCATCCATGCGGTGCATTGCCTAGGGCTACACTGAGAGGAGTGTTGTAAATCAATACACAACCTCCTCCCCTCCGACAAACTGCTCTAATGAGTTAAAGTAAAAATTATTTAATGGGTTTGGGCGTATTTTTTTTTAGTGAAAATAGCACATGATTTTCGCCAAATTAACAAAATGAAGTGTTAAGTGCTCTCACATCATCACCTTCCAGAAACACAGTGTTCTCATGGAGGAGCTGGGTACCAAACCAACGTACACATTCAGCTTCTGTCTCTATAAGTAAAAGGGCAAACAAACAAAAAATGGCTGAGGAGACGGAAGCTGGTGCCGCACTGCAGAATGAATGCAGCTTGACACTGTATTAACTGCCATGGCTCCATCCTATGGCATCTTTGGATTTGTAATAATAATAATAATAATAATAATAATAAATAAAAACTTTTTTTATACATCACTTTTCTGTTACCAAACAGTCAAAGCAGCTTACATTTAAAAATCCTTCCAATATACAGTACATTTTATATATAATATCCCCATCCTCCCTAAAAAGAATTGTAGTTTGTTGTGGCACCAGAGCTCTCTGATGGAGAAGGTGAAATCTCGCACTCAATTATACATCCCAAACTTCCATAGCATTGCACTGCGGCAGTTACAGCGGTGTCCAACTCCATTCATTCTGCAGTGAAGATGCAGCCAGTATGTAACTTTACCCATATGGAGCTACATTGTAGTTATGCAGTGCCATCTCATTACTGAACTGCAACATTGCAGATTTGGATGTGAAACCAGTGGGCAATGCACAACCGTACATGCTAATGCCTGCCAATGCACAGCAACCGCAATGCACCACCATGTACATGGGCATCATAAGTGCAACTCTGCTTCCGCAACCTTGAACTGAATACAGCTCTTCTTCATCGGACAAAAATGCACAACTACTTCCATAAAGGAACAAGCAGATGCACAGTCATCCCTCCATATCCACAGATTCTTGATCCACAGCTTAGAATCATAGAATCATAGAATTATAGAGTTGGAAGAGACCGCAAGGGCCATCATGTCCAACCCCATTCTGCCATGCAGGAACTCTTAATCAAAGCATCCCGGACAGATGGCCATCCAGCCTCTGTTTAAAGACCTCCAAGGAAGGAGTCTCCACCACACTTCAAGGAAGGAGTGTGTTCCACTGTCGAACAGCCCTTACTCTCAGAAAGTTCTTCCTAATATTTAGGTGGAATCTCTTTTCCTGGAGATTGCATCCATTGTTCCAGGTTCTTCTCTCTGGAGCAGCAGAAAACAAGCTTGCTCCCTCCTCAATATGGGCTGCTGCTCCTCAACTTGGGCTGCTGAGGAGCTAGAAGCCTAATTGCAAAGCAGGCTGGGAGAGGAATTCCAGTTCATTTCTCCAAGGAGGAAAGGCTGGTCTTCCTTGTCCTTGGTGAGATCTAAACTTTTACACTTTTAAATTTGGGCTGCTGCTGTGGAAGGAGCTAGAAGCCTATTTCCAAAGCAATTTTTCTTGTATAGTCAAGGAGGTTTTGGAGAACAGAGGAAAAGCTGACCTGAAAACATTGTTGGAGGCAGGGCTCCTTGAATTTTCCACATTTTCTTTTCTCTTTTTTCCTTAAGGGGCTTGGGGGAACTTTGCTCAGAGGAAGTGCATCAGAGACTTGCCTTTGAACTAGCTAGCAGCCAGGAGCGCTGTACATAACTAGAGTCCCAGTTGATTGAGCTCTTTAACAGAGGCCCACAGGGGTTCTTTACACTGGGGTTTAGCAGGGGAAGCCCACAGTCTTGTTCAGTGCCTCCTTAAGACTTTTCAGTATGGACACTAAAGGCCCTGCTGCAGTCACCTGCAACACTTGTTTGTCTTCTTGCCCACAGATGTGGGGAACTTCATCTGCTCTAAGTGCAAGTTGGTAGCCCTCTTAGAAGAGAAAGTCCAGCAGCTGGAGGCCCAGGTAGCTACACTTCAGTATCATAGGGAGCAAGAGGTTTTCCTGATCAGAATGGACCAGAAGGTCCTGAACGGGAAATACACAGAGGAGGTTGCTGGGGAGGAGGAGGTCACTTCACATACTACAGAAGTAGATGGTTGGAGGAAAGTCACACACAGAACTAGGAAAACCAGGGAACGTTCTGGGAGATTGCAGCTACAGAATCAATTTGAATCTCTGTCTGTTATCAGAGATGATGAGGAAGAGCAGCAGGGACAGACTTCAGGGACAGAGCAGGGGACCCTGGGAGTACCACCAAAGGGAACAGTCGCTGCTAAGCTTCAGAGGAGGCGTGTGGTGGTCGTGGGGGACTCCTTGCTGAGAGGCACTGAACCAGTGGTTTGCAGGCCTGACAAGATGTCTCGGGAGGTGTGTTGTCTCCCCGGGGCCAAGATCCGTGTTGTGACAGAGAGGCTGACAAGACTTGTCAAGCCCACTGACCATTATCCCTTTCTTTTGGTTCATGTGGGAACCAATGATACTGCAAGGCACAACCTTCAGAATATCATAAAGGATTATGAGCCTTTGAGTAGGAAGTTGAAAGAGGTGGATGCACAGGTTGTCATCTCATCTCTTCTCCCAATCGAAGGGCATGGTCCAGGAAGAGAGAAGAAAATAGTGGACGTAAACAACTGGCTCCGTAGATGGTGCCGCCAAGAACGGTTTGGATTCTTGGATCATAGACTGAGGTTCCATGAGGAAGGACATTTGGCAAGGGATGGGTTGCATCTCATGCCAGTTGGCAGAAACGTTTTTGCCGGTAGTCTCAAGAATTTGATCAGGAGGGCTTTAAACTGAGTTATGTGGGGGAGGGAGACAGCAGGGATAGAGAAAATAGCCAAACTGTCAAGGACCCAACAGTGGGAGAAAAAAATGTTTGCACAGGCAGCAAGTAAAGGGAACACATGGTCTTAAATGTCTCTACACTAACACACAGAGTATGGGAAATAAGCAAGTTGAACTTGAACTCCTAGTACAACAAAGCAAATACAATATAATAGGCGTCACTGAAACCTGGTGGGATGAGCCTCAGAACTGCAATGTAGAAATAGAGGGGTATAACCTTTTCAAGAGAAATAGGCCAAACAGGAAAGGAGGAGGAATAGTCCTATATGTCAGGGACATTTACACCAGTGAAGAGATCCAGGACATCAATCATGGAAGCCAGGTGGAGAGCATCTGGATAAAAATTAAAGGGGGGGGGGACAACAAGGATGTTATTTATAGTGGGAGTCTACTACAGACCCCCAAGTCAGACGGAGGAATTGGATGATGCCTTTCTAGAACAGATGACCACACAGTCAGAAAAGAGAGATGTAGTAGTGATGGGTGACTTCAACTATCCTGATATTTGCTGCAAGTAAACTCAGCCAAATCCTCAAGGTCTAGCAAATTCCTCACTTGCCTTGGAGACAGTTTCATTGTCCAAAAGGTGGAAGAGGCAACAAGGGGGCCAGCTATTTTGGATCTGATCCTAACCAACAGGGATGACTTGGTTAATGGGGTGCAAGTGGTGGGATCCTTAAGTGGAAGTGACCATGTTC
Organism: Sceloporus undulatus; assembly: GCF_019175285.1. NCBI lineage: Eukaryota > Metazoa > Chordata > Lepidosauria > Squamata > Phrynosomatidae > Sceloporus > Sceloporus undulatus. The sequence goes on from NC_056531.1 coordinate 10,865,846, forward strand.
TCCTGGAGTTTGTTATGCAATGGAAAGGAGAAGCCAGGCATAGTCAGACACGCATTCTAGACTTTAGGAGAGCGGATTTCAGTAAACGTAGAGAAATACTGGAGGTGATCCTATGGTCAGGAATACTAAAAGAGAAGGGAGTTCAGGACAGATGGGAGTTTCTCAAAAGGGAGATACTGAAGGCACAATTTCAAACAGTTCCAAACAGAACATGTATAAGAAATGGAAAAATGGGGAAATCACCAAAGAGGAATTCAAACAAATAGCAAGTCAGAAAAGCTAAAGTGCACAATGAACTCAGGCTTGCTAGAGAGGTTAAGAACAATAAAAAGGGCTTTTTTGGATATGTCCGCAGCAAAAGGAAGAAGAAGGAAACGGTAGGGCCACTTCGTGGAGAAGATGGCAAAATGCTAACAGAAGACAGAGAAAAGGCAGAATTACTCAACACCTTCTTTGCCTCAGTCTTCTCAGAAAAGGCAAAGGGAGCTCAACCTGAGGATAATGGAGCAGAGGACAGAATAGGGGAATTTCAGCACAGAATAAGTAAAGAGATAGTACAGGAATATCTGCTTAATCTAAATGAATTTAAGTCTCCAGGGCCAGATGAACTACATCCAAGGGTACTAAAAGAACTGGCAAATGTAATATCGGAGCCATTGGCAATAATCTTTGAAAACTCCTGGAAAACAGGAGAGATCCCAGCAGACTGGCGGAGGGCAAACGTTGTCCCCATCTTCAAAAAGGGGAAAAAAGAGGATCCCAACAATTATCGTCCAGTTAGTCTGACATCAGTACTAGGAAAGATTCTGGAGCAGATCATTAAACAGAGAGTCTGTGAACATCTAGAAGGCAATGCCATAATCACAAAAAGTCAACATGGGTTTCAGAGAAACAAGTCATGCCAGACAAATCTAATCTCTTTCTTTGATAAAATTACCAGCTTGGTAGATGAAGGGAATGCTGTGGATATAGTATATCTTGATTTCAGCAAGGCTTTTGACAGGGTTCCCCATGACATTCTTGCAAACAAGCTTGTAAAACGTGGGCTAGACAAGGCAACTGTCACATGGATTTGTAATTGGTTGACCGGCCGAACCCAAAGGGTGCTCAAGAATGGCTCCTTTTCATCCTGGAGACAAGTGACCAGTGGGGTCCCACAGGGCTCTGTCCTGGGCCCAGTGCTATTCAGCATCTTTATCAATGACCTGGATGACAGAATTGGGAGCATATTTATCAAATTTGCAGATGACACCAAATAAGGAGAAATAGCTAATACTCCAGAGGAGAGGATCAAAATTCAAAATGACCTTAATAGAGTAGAAAGCTGGGCCAAAGCTAACAAAATGAATTTCAACATGGAGAAATGTAAGATACTGCACTTAGGGCGGAAAAATGAAATGAACAGATATAGGATGGCGGACACCTGGCTGAATGAGATTTATACGTGTGAAAGGGATCTAGGAGTCCAAGTAGACCACAAGTTGAACATCAGTCAACAGTGTGATGCGGCAGCTAAAAAGACCAATGCAATTTTAGGCTGCATCAATAGAAGTATTGTGTCTAGATCAAGGGAAGTAATAGTCCCACTTTGTTCTGCTCTGGTCAGGCCCCACCTGGAATATTGTGTCCAGTTCTGGGCACCACAATTCAAAAAGGACATTGAGAAACTGGAGCATGTCCAAAGGAGGGTGACTAAAATGGTGAAGGGTCTGGAAGCCATGCCCTTCCAGAAATGACTTAGTGAGCTGGGGATATTTAACCTGGAGAAAAGAAGGTTAAAAGGTGGTATGATAGCCCTGTTTAAATATTTGAAGGGATGTCATATTGAGGAAGGAGCAAGCTTGTTTTCTGCTGCTCCAGAGACTAGGACCCAGAACAATGGATGCAAGCTCCAGCAAAAGAGATTCCACCTCAACATTAGGAAGAACTTCCTGACAGTAAGGGCTGTCTGACAGTGGAAAAAACTCCATTGGAGTGTAGTGGAATCTCCCTCCTTGGAGGTCTTTAGACAGAGGCTGGATGGTGATCTGTCGGGGATGCTTTGATTTGGATTTCCTGCATGGCAGGGGGTTGGACGTGAAGGCCCTTGCGGTCTCTTCCAACTCTATTATTCTATGATTCCATGATTCTAATATGACATCCCTTCAAGTATTTAAACAGGGCTATCGTATCACCCCTTAACCTTCTTTTCTCCAGGCAAAACATCCCAAGCTCCCTGAGTCTTTCCTCATAAGGCATGGTTTCCAGACCCGTCACCATTTTAGTTGCCCTCCTTTGGACACGCTCCAGCTTCTTAACATCCTTTTTGAAATTTGGTGCCCAGAATTGGACACAATATTCCAGGTGGGACCTGATCAGAGCAGAATAGAGTGGCACTATTACATCCCTTGATCTTGATGCTATACTTCTATTGATGCGGCCTAAAATTGCATTGGCCTTTTTAGCTGCCGCACCTTGATAGCACCATAAGGGACTCCATTTTATTACACCATGATATTTAATGGGACATGAGCATCCATGAATTTTGATATCCACAGGAGGGTCCTGGAACCAAACCCTGGCGGATACCAAGGGCCCACTGTATAAGACACCAACGGGATCCTCACATTTGGTGATTTTGTTTTGTTCTGAAATGAAGGCTGAACATTTAGGGACGTGGTCTGGATCAGAGCTTGGGAAAGGTACTTTTTGGATGACAGCTCCCAGAATCCAATTGGTGCCCATTCTGGAAGCTCATCCAAAAAGCAACATTTCCAAACTCTGTTCTGGAATATCCATGAGAGCGACAACCCCTGTAGGTTCCCATTCTCATAACTGAGGTCTTACATATAAAGGCAAAATATGAATGACATCCTAAGTAGACCAGATCACTTAGATATATCACACCTAGAGAACCTTGTTTTTCTGCCGAGGGTTGCATTCACCTGAGGTAACCTGTCAGGATCCATCTGCCAGACCTTAGTTGGAAACATAGCCAGCAGTGGGAATGACTTACATGTTAGTGAGGTAGTGAATCAGATTTGGCTTTTCATGCAAACTTTATTGGCGCTATCTAGACACTATCCCCCCCCCCTCAAAAAAATAGGTTTAACATCTTGAATAGTTCCGTTGAAGTTCAGATTAAAAGGCAGGGCAGATCCACTGACACAATGACATGGGAGCCATGAGCTGCCACAGGTTAACACAAAAGGGAGCCTTGGATACAATCTGCCCTTGCAAAGAAAGGGTAGGGGTTTCTCAGGGTGTGGCCACACTGCATAAATAATCCAGTTTGACACCACTTGAACTGTGGCTCCATGCGATAGAATTCTGGGCATGGTAGTTTGTCGTGGTGCCAGAGCAAAGCTCACCAGAGCATAGATAGTTTGTCATGGCCCATTTTGCAAAGAAAGGCAGATTCCAGGTGAGACTCTACATTGCTTTAGCATAGCTAAAATATTGGCCAGCGGAGTTATGTTCCCCTTCCTATGTACCAGAAGGCAGTGTAGTGCATAGCTGGTGCCACAATGAACCATGTGTGATGTGTAGTCTCACTCTGCTCTCTGAACATTGAAGTGCTACCGCTTGCGCCACTGTTCTTCATGCAGAAACATGCTAGCCTGCTCTAATTCAACTTTTTAAGCTTTGGTGTGATAAAGTCCTGGGATGAGGGTGTAGGACAAAAATTGCCAACTTGATCTGTGATATTATGGACTGCAACTATCCTAAGCCTCAGTCAGCCCATCCAGTGGCCAGGCATTATGAGAGCTGTAGTCCCAGATATGAAGATCACAACTTTACTCCCTCCGAAACCAGGGATGTTGTGCATGATGCTTCAGGAACACACACACGATTAAAATCCAACTCCGAGGCGTTGGATCAAAGCAACATTATATTAACCTCATAGGATTGTGAATGAAAGATTTCATCCTAATTAGTGCCACCTTGTGTTTATAGCCAGCCTTGCATGCCAAAGATATCCAAGAATCCTTTCATTCTGACTGCATGCTACACCTCTAGACTGAATCTGGGCTTTACATTAATTTCCCCATCCTCTCAAAGGATTGAAAACAGCTGGCAGGGGGAACAGGAGAAAAACAGTTTGAAGGAACCCCACCTTTTAACTTGGAAAAAATTACTGAGCTGTCTGGTAGCTGTCATCCAAAAAGTCACTTTTCTGGCCTCTGCCCCTTCCTATGCATACCTGCCTTCCACTGCACACTGTTGCTTCAGTGGCTGCATTTTGGAAGGGACGGGAAAGGATGATATAAGATGAGATGAGAATTATTTCTGGAATCCTGTTGGTGACATACTTGTGGAGAACTTGGAGATATGTGCATGCATGTCTTTTTGTTTTGTTTTGACATTGCGTAAGGAGTGATTTTTAGTCCCTCACATAGTGTCCCCAAACAAGGCAGCTGTCAAGCCCTGGGGGCACTGCCATCTCCATTTATAAGTCACATGGGTGACCAGGCAGCAATCTTTCTGGCTATAGTTCTGCCCCCTGGGCAAGAGTCCCAGCCCTGGCCATTGGCAGCGTCCTGGGGCTTGACAACTGCTTTGGAGGAGGATGGCATGGAGCTACAGATGGGGAACATGATGCTCTGCATGCTACAAAGAAGGTTCTTGGTTGGTATGTGACTAAGCATCCTGTGTAGGTTGACCGTGGGGACCATGCCAGGTCCAGGATATTTGGAGGCCCTTGGACATGGCATTGCTATGAAGGTCTTCAATCTGGACAAGGTGAGACATGAAAAAACCGAGTTCAGTTCGACCAGGGGTGATGGATTATATACAGAGTTTGTTTCCCTCACCAGGCAGTAACCATAGCTCACCAACCTAAGCGAGGCTCTTCATCACGCCAGGCTCGGAAAGTGCCACCATCGTGTTAGTCTAGGAAACTTTCAGATGTTGTTGGGAAGCAATTTCCATTATTTTTTGTGGGTTTTTTGGGCTGTGTGGCCAGGTTCTAGAAGAGTTTCTTCCAGACGTTTCGCCAGCATCTGTGGCTGGCATTTTCAGAGATTCCTCACCACTGCCCACACTGCTTAGAGAAGCTGAGAGTTTGGGCCCAACAACATCAAGAGAGTGGCATCCTTGCCCCCCCCCCCCCCCCCCACTTCAGGCTGTGTCTGATCTCCTCATGAGCCAGCATGGTGTGTTGGTTTGCATGTTGGATGGAGATTTTAGGAGACTAGGGTTCAAGTCCCCCCGCCTCTGTCCTGGAAACCCATTGAACACCTTGAGCAATTCAAATTCTCTGTGTATGCCTTTGGAAATCTGTGTGTGCATTTGCCAGGTGAATGCAACTGTTGCAATTTTGACTCCCAAATATCACTCCGCATGTACAACACAACTCCTATCTCCGTGTGCCACCGACATGATGTCGAGAAGAGGGAATTTCATGGTTCTCTGGGGACTAGAACCTGGACGATCCCTACAGCCACACTTTCAAATATGTGAAGCCAAAGGCTTTCATGGCTGGCATCCATAATTTTTTGTGGGTTTTTGGGGCTTATATATCTCCAGCTCTCTTCTATGCCGGCATTCTCTGAAGATGCCAGCCACAGATGCTGGCGAAATGTCAGGAATAAACTCTTCCAGAACACAGCCACATAGTCCAAAAAAACTCAGAAAAAAAATTCCAGATATTCTCTCTCCTTCTCTCTTGATGCGCCATGTCCAATAGAACAGCCACTCTCCCATTTAGCGAAAGAGCTGTACAATGCAATGTTTGCCCAGCATCTGCACGGCCTCCAAAACAAACATTGAAATGTGTATTCCAAACCTTCCACGTGTAAAAGAGGTTGATTCTCCCACCCCTTTGTTTGTAGAAGTCTTCTCTAGGGTGTTTGCTCTGACAGTCCGAAAACGCCCACCACGAAACTAAACAGATGAAGATTAAGAGAAAACTGCAAGCTTGACAAGAGTCATGAAGACAATGAGAGAAGGCCTTCGGACACAATTCAGGAGGATGAAGGCAACCGGATTTAGACATCTGATACTCTGCCCAACCTAACCAAGCATATTCCCTTATGAGATTTTATTTTCCTCTCTAGATGTTTGTCTGATATGGCAGTATTAGGAGCTGAAATATAGTTCTGTGTCAACATTTGGCTTTCAAGTAAAGATGTAAAATTTCTGGAAATTTCGAAACCATGTTGGGGGAGATAACCAGCCCCCCCCCCCCCCACTGTTTCTTTTTCTTCTGGAAAAAATAGATTTAAAAAATAAATAGGGGGAAATATCATATTAACTCCCTTTATAGACTGAGGGTCCCCTTGTTACTTTAGGGATTAAAAAATGCATCATGTACAAGCATAAAAGTATCATGTTTGATACGTGAAAAGCGCAGTTTCCTCGGAAAATGATTGCAAATTGAATTTACTCTTTAAAAGGCTAGTTTTTGTTCCAAATGGAACTGCAGCGTCCTGAACTATGGGAAACCTCTCTATTTTTGCCCATTTACAGGACACTGGTAATAATAAAAATCCCAATAAAAACAGGAGATATGATCAACGTTCATAAAAGATAAGTATTTTGTTTCCTCTAGTCTTGAACAATGCCCAGCAGACATAAAACACTCGTTCCCATAAAAAGAAGTGAGAAAAGGAAACCAGGAGCAAGAACTAGAGGGATGTGACATACTGTTCATTGCCTTATATAAAAGTTTTCCTGGTTTGGGCATTGGACTGTGACTCTGAAGAGCAAAGTTCGAATCCCAGCTTGGCCATGGAAACCTAAATGGGTGATCTTGGGCAAGTCACACTCTCTCAAGCTGCAGAAGATGGCATGGAAAAACCCCTCTCAAGAAACTTGCCAAGAAAACCCTGAACCGCCTTAGGATCGCCACAGTGACTTAACATAAACATATGAACACCTTGTCTTTAATATTTTATTTTTCATACATGCAACCCATGGTTGTCCATTTTTTCAGAGAAAAGTAGCTTCAAGAGGGGGAAAAGAATCCTTGAATTTTCCAGTTCTTCCCCTCCCCGGCCTTCACATTCCTACTTGCAAGCTTTCATAAAACTTTATGCACATGTATCCAGGAGTAAGTCCCATTATTTCATTGTGGGTCAATGTGGATAGATTTGCATTGTACAACGTGAGCTCTTTTGCAACAACTGTCATTTGATTGCTTTTCATGGCTGACCCAATACATGCTGCTGCCTGAGGCCAAAGACAAGGTAGTGATCCTTCTCTTTTCCTTTACAGAAACTCACTGGAATGGTAACTGAATCTTAGTCTGCTAGCCGCAGCTTAAGGTTCTCCACTAGGACTGCCATGGCTCCAGGCTGAGGGATTCTGAGATTTCTAGTTTGTTGTGGCCCCAGAGCTCTCTGACTGAGAAGGCTAAATCTCCCAGAAAACTACAGATCCTCACATTTCAGAGTATGGAGCCATGGCAGTTAAAGTGGTGTCCACAATGCATCAATGTTGTAGAAATAATGCAGTTCGATGCCACTTTAACTGCCATGGCTCAGTGCTATGCAATTCTAGATTTTGTGGGCTTGTGAACCTTTTTTTAGCCTTCTCGGTCAGAGCGCTCTGGTGCCATGACAAACTAGAAATCCCAGGATGACATAGCACGGAGCCAGGGCAGTTAAGAAAAAAACAGGAAGGAGCAATAGACAATGCACTGAACTGTGATATATCAAAGGAATAATATGTCCATGGAATAAAAATGTCAATAAAACTACCATCAGAGCTGGTAAAGATCAGAGAGAGCACAGTTTACAAACTGTGGAATGTCCTGCCAGCCTCCATTAATAGAAATCTTTTCACTGAAACAGCGTTTGTCAAGACCTGAAGAAATATATGGACTCAGTTGGGGATGCATTGCTTTTTATAGAACCTTGTATGTGTATTCAGTGTTATTCAGAATTACAACCATGTGGTTACTGCATACAAACGATTTATTATTATGCACATGCTAAATTGGTAGTTTTAGTCCATGGATATATTATTCCTTGGATCGGTTGCTCCCTCCTATTTTTTTCTCTCGTGTTGTTTGCGAAACCCTCCTGTTGTGTTTGTGCTGCCATGGCAGTTAAAGCAGTACCAGACCGCATTATTTCTCCAGCGCTGATGAACCCTCGGAGAGAGCTTAGACTGAATGCACACCCATGTGCACGCACATGCACATCAACTGAACACTTTTCTCTTTGCATGAGTCACAGCAGGATTTCCCTTGCATGGGAAGGCCTTGTTTTTCTTGACTGGGCCAAAACATGGGCACAGGACAGGAGTTCAAAGAGAGAGAAGGTCACTCTGAAAGATGGCGAGGGGCGGTTGGCAGGAACAAGGCGGCCTAATCTTCCACCTGGCTGAGGATTTCAGAAGAAGCCAAAGAATAAAAATAAAAAACCCCAGCCCTGGGGCAAGTCGAAGTGACACTGGCAATCTCAGCCCAAGTGCACGCAACTGTCAGGGTTATGGGGCAGTGGCTGATTTATGAGATGTGCCACAGCAATTAACAACTGGGGCTCAGGGAGGCGGTGTTCAGAAAGTGTTGATTCCCTGCTAAGACTGGACAGCTTTTGCCTGGCAGGGGAAAAAATGGAGAAAAAAGGTGTGCACTGGAAAGGAGGGAAGAGGACCAGCACACAAAAAACAATGCTGCCAGCTGTTTTCAGTGTGCCACTGGAACCAAGGAAGTGCATTGTGTTTTCATGGGCTTCTGGCTGGATTGCCAACAGCACCTCCATTTCAAGCACAGTTCTGACTGCCTGTCACTAGGGCTGCATTTGCACTGAAGAAAGAATGCTGCTTGGATCCGCTTTAACTGCCATGGCGTCACTAGCTATGGTGGCACCCGGTGTGTGGGGAGGGGGCCCAGGCACCCCTTTTGCTCTCCATGGCCTTCTTTCTGGAGAGGAAGCATTGAAGCAAGAGTGCATGGTCACCCTTCCTGCACCGAAGGGCGAAAAAGACCCAGCTGGGTGTCACCTCTCTTCTGGGTGTCACCCAGTGCGACCCACACCTCCCACATTCCCATAGTGATGCCACTGGCTCCATGCAGTGGAATCCTGCGATTTTGTCATTTGGTAAAGCATTTCGCTTTCTCTTCCAGAGGATTCTGGTGCCCCAACAAACTACACATCCCAGGATTCCATAGCATGGAGACAACGGCAGTTAGACTGGTATCAGAATAGATTATTTCTGCCATACCGATGCAACCTTGGGTCTGACTGACTTCCCATGGCTATTTTAATAATATAATGTATTATTTTTAGATATAATCATGTATTATTTTTAGATATAATCATGTATTATTTTTATTCCTCCATTCACTGTTACCTTTCTTTTTATTTCTTTTTATTTCTTTCTTATTATTCCTCCATTCACTCTTTCCTTAGTTAAAGTTCACACCCTGCCTTCCCTCCAGTGAGCTGAAGGCAACATATCTGGCTCCCCTCTTTCCCACTGTGTCATCCCAACAACAGCCCTGCAAGGGTGGCCAGGCTGAGAGAGTGTGTCTGGCCTAAGGTCACTCGGTGAGCTCTATAGCTCACTGGAGACTCAAACCCGGACTGCCCAAGTCCTAGCCTGACAATCTAACCACTGCACCACGTTGGTTCTCTGATGATGGTTCTGCTTCATGAACATTGATGGGGATTTTGACATTGGTCAACATCAGTCAGAAGAAAACTGCAGGCGATCACTGGACAAGGTTTTTTAATTTTTTTATACAGACCTAACAATGTAAGGTTACCAACGTTATCATACATCACATAATATTTACTTGTTTTCCTTGTCCCTATTTATCTTCACCTCCGTCCTTGTGAGATAGGTCAGGCTGAGAGAGAGTGACAAACCCAAGGCCATTAAAACCCTATGGTAGGTTTGCGTGAGGGTCACCACCACCACAACGTGGATGGATGGATGGAGAAATAGATGGATTAATATATGAGGATACTTGTTTATTAACTTCTTACTCAAGGACTAACCAAGCTACAACTAACTCATTGGGCCCTTTCGCACTGCACTGTTACAGCGCTATTGGTTGTCGCACGCTTTCATTAATTTCTGACTTATGGCGCCCCTATCCATATTGCCAGATTTGTTCAGAGGAGGTTTGCTTTTGCCCTCCATCAAAGCTAAGAAAGTATGACTTGCCTAAGGTCATCCAATAGGTTTGCATGGCCAAGCTTGGATTCAAACTCTGGCCTCCAGAATCCAATGCTCAAAGCGCCTACAGCACATTGGCTCTATAGTGCTATTATGGCACAGCAACTGCCTTGCTTGTATCCAGGGGAGTCTTGGGATACGTCATTTTGTGATGTCTTTTAGACTTCTCAGCCAGAGAGCACTAGGCCTCCCTAAACTGCAAGTCCCAAGATTCCATAGGATGCAGCCATGGCAGTTAATGTGGAACCATAGTGCTATAATTGTGTAGTGTGAAAGGGCTTGGCGCTGCAACCTTTTTGCAACAGGCCTCACTTGTTTTCTGCAACAATTTTTGAGAAGGTGGTCCTCCAAAAAAGAGTGAGATTGCTACGCTAGCATCTCCCTGCTGCTTCAAAAGCTCAGAGCAGCCACAGCAGCACAAAAACACAAAAATTAAAATGCTGAAGAACGAATGGTCTCTTTTGTGGTGGCTGATGTCCAGCTTGTCATTTCCTCTGCATTATTTGATTTCCATTTCCAGCTCAGGAGGCCAGGGGCTCCTCTTCCCCACCTTGAAGAATCAGGGACTGACTGGCTCACTATAATTAAGACACCGGACTGTTCCCATTAGAGTCACCAACAGCTGAAGCCAGGACTAAGGTTTCATATTAGATTTTACGACTTCTCCCATTTGCAAAGGGATCTAGTTTAAACACTCCTCGGGTTCGGCTGGCCCTGGACAATTGGCCGCTCCGAAAAGCTGCTGACAAGGATGACTAGGAGCCAAGTGGCGGACTTGGCCGAGGAACAGAGCCTGTGTGCCGTTCCCAGCCCAGCAGGCACCTGGAGCACATTAGTATTGCCCAACTTTGGTAGCAAAGAGGCTTGAGCATCAGAGGATTTGGCATCTCCGTGGAAAAGCACGGACCCAGCATCCCTTTTGAAAAACCACATCAAGTGGGGCAGGCAGCTACTCAAGAGTTTTAGCCAGCCAGATTGGCCCCTTTACCTCATCAGGGCCTGTATTCTCCCAACACCAAAACCCTGCCGCTGCCCATATTGTTGCTGCTGCAGACAGAAGCGAGATTCCTGTTGGTGCCTTAGCAGAAGTCTCTTTGTGAAGGGGATGAACGCATTGGTTTGATGCTGGATGTACCCAGAAGCAGAGTTGTGCATGCAGTGCCATCATACAGTGGACCCTTGTTATATGCTGGGGTTTGGTTCCAGGATCCTCCATGGATAAAAAAAATCTGTGGATGCTCAAGTCCCATTAAATATAATGACATAGCAAAATGGTGTACCTTATAAAAAATGGAAAATCAAGGTTTGATATTAGAAATTTATACTTTTTTTAACATTTTTAAACCGTGGATGCTTGAATCCGTGTATAAAAATCAGTGTATAAGATGGGCCCACTATACATGCAGAGATGCATGCAATTGCAAAGGCACATGCAAATGTGGCTCCACTTTCATCCTCAGCTGTGCATGCTGACACAACTGCACAGTAGGTGTGTATTTATTTGCGCAGTCTTCCCATTCAATAAAATGATTGCATAGCGCATACAAGTTGGCATCCTGGTAGTGACACATGAAGGTGGTTAGTTGCACTAGTCATGCAGAGTGATTTTTGGGGGGGACAACAAGGTATAACAGTTGTATTCAGTGGACAGTAGCACATGTGGGACTCTTGTGGTAGCACATTAAAATACACAGAGTAGGGTGTTATCATCCTACATAATGAGAAAACTGAAATGGTCAAAGAGTTCCCATACCTCAGTTCAAACATTCCTGATTTATTTATTTATTGCTAAGTTATGCTTTCTTTCTAAGCACACAGCTGGAAAAATGCAAAATGCAGCTCCCCAAAAATGCAGCTCTATTCTCTCCTATGGTATATTTCCCCCCATTCATCCATGTAGTGCAGCTGTATTCGAGCAGATTACAAATTGGTACAAAATATAGATTCTGTGTTGTTCAGACAGTGATAGCCAGTTGGATTTGACCTACCCTCCATCCCCATCCCCTAGAAAGGTTAAGGGACCAACTCTCTCAAAATGTTGTGCTACTGAATGGCGTAACTGCCTTCTTTGGAAAACCATGTGTGCCTTCTGTGTGTGTGTGTTTAAGAAAAGCTTAAAATAATCAGCAGGCCAGTTGCTTAAGTCCCTCATTTCACAAATACAATACAAAAATGAGTCCCTCGGTGCTGGAAGGCTGCAGAGGTTAAACACTTAGTTCCAGTACATAAAGTTTATATTCACTCTCACACACGGAGGAACTCCCGTCGACCTAAGCAACATTCTGCTTATGTTCAGGAGACAGACCGGATTATCACCAAAACCTAAAGCAGGGTTGACTTAGAAGGTAAAGTCAGAGCCTGGGGGAAAGTTCTTTTATGGACTACAACTCCCAGGCTTTCCAGCCAGCGGGAACTTTTCTCACACTCGGGGCACCGTTGACTCAAAATCGATAAATCCAAAAAGAGAAAGTACCAAGTACTACAGATGATGAAGTGTCAAGGCGAAAGTGTCCTTGAGCTAGAGATCTTCTCATCTGCTCAAACAGGATTTGGAAGAGGGGGGAAAGTGGATCCAGTTCTTGGTCAAGTGAGATGGTAAACCTTGGGGTCCCTGTTGAATAGTTCAATATTAGAGACCGTTGCTGGAAATTAGTAGAAAAGGGCAGAATCCTGTTGGATTTATGCACATCCAGGAGTTTACTTACGTGTACAAGTTGTACTTTTGGGACTGTTGTCCAAGGTCTGTATTCGGTTTGCAGTTGTGCACACAGAGTTCCATAAGTGTAACAGTTGTGCACACAGTGTGGCACTAGTTGTGTGTGCACTCGATTCACTAGAGTTGTGGAGAGAGTCTGCTCTGTAGAGTTATTAACCACTCCGTTGCCATTACGCATTCCCCATTTGGATGATGGGGCAATAAAGAAATACATTGGCAGATACACAATTGGTTGTGATGTTCCTGACAATGGCAATATAGCACCACCACTGTCTGTCTGGGAACATGCATGTATTCTGTGTCCATATTTCCATTTCCATTAGCTCTGAATGCGGTGCCTGTGCAAATTGCTATTGTGTGTGTGTTATTATACTCTACTTTTTTTCCCTTAATACAACTCTCTTAATTCACCCCAGACCTAGAGTTGTCCTCAGCTAGTACTGGTATATGCAGGTGCAAATGGTCCTAAAGTTTATCCAGCCTCTTGAAAAAGTGACTTTCTCAAATAATTAAAGTAATGCTCTCATATCTGGTGAAAGCCAGCATGGCGTAGTGGTTTGAGCATTGTAGGACTATGACTCTGGAAACTAGGATTCAATTCCAGCTTGACCTGAAAACCATTGGGGGACCTTGGGTACGTCACACTCTCTCAGCCTCAGGGGAAGGCAATGGCAAACCCCCTCTGAACAAATCTTGCCAAGAAAACCATGCAGTAGAGTCGCCTTAGGATCATCATAAGTCGGAAACAACTCGAACGCACACAAAAACAACAATGACAGTTATATTTGGTGGGGTCCTCCCAGTCCCCCGCACCTTTCTCTGGGTAACAGCTTGCTTGATTCTCTGGGAAGTTCAAACATCAGCAGTCGGTGCTGCTGATCCAGGCTTCTGCATCACTAAAAACAGAATAACCTGGATGGTTGCCTTCAAGAAAAGTCAAGACTGGGATCCCCTCCCTTGGGTGAACTCTTGACATGACAGAGGCCAGAAAACTTGGCGTTCCATTGGGTTGGCAGAGGAGTTCTCGTGAGATGGACAGCGGCGTCAGGAGCCACTAAAACACATCCCGGCTCCCATCCGAAGAAGCTGCTTTGAAGCTGACAGCAGGGTAATTATGAGAGCAATCAGCCAGGGGTGTTGCGGCACTTAATGAACATTTGCAAAGGGAGTGGCGCTTCCATGTGCAAAAGCTGCTATATATGTATCACGGTCATGTTGTTACTGCCCAACTGTGATCAAAGGGGTAGGATCTCGGGTTCAGAGAAGTCCCCCAGAGCTGTTTTTCTAAGGATCGGCTGAAGCTTTTGGGTCCAGACTTTCAGGCTGGGAGGCCCAGAAAACACAGCTCCTTCAGTTATGAAAGAAACCCGTCGCAAGGAGCACCTTGCGTTGGGTGGCACCGAGGGAAGGCAAATTGTTTTTGTGCCACTGATGCACTCCTTTGGGCTGTACGTTATCTGTCAAGTCAGACATCCATGACCCCAGTGACTGAGGGCTTGTCTACACAAATAAAACACTCTTCATTCTTAGATTTTAATGGTTTTTAGGGCTCTGTGGCCATGTTCTAGAAGAATTTATTCCTGACGTTTTCCCAGCATTTGTGGCTGGCATCTTCTCTGGGTAATGCTGAAGGAGAAAAAAGGAGGGTACATGATTGGGCTTATATTTGGGATGGGTAACTGTGCCATATCTAGGGGCCAAACCCTTGACCTGGGATCAGGCACCCTAAGGCACTGAGCTCCAAATCCAATTCCACCATAAATTGGAAATGACTTGAAGGCACACAACGACAACAAGGTGCATCTTTAGTCATTTAGCCAGTTAGCTAATTAACATGAGCTCCCATCAGCCTAGCCAGTCTGGCTGATGATGTGAAATGCTGGATATTGCAGTCCAACAGCATCTGAAGGGCCACACGCTGCTTATTCCTGATTTAGACTCTTTCCTTTGGCGTTTCCACCATTTTCCCAATGAGAATGCTCCCTGTCTGTGCTTTCTGTGCAGGGCTTCTGTTCCATACAATGCATTTCTTTTATGCTCAGGCAAGGGAAGAAATGACAGGAAGCAGCCACTTGGCCCAATGAGGTTGGCCTCTTTGGGGTTATCTCAAAGCCGCCCTTTGGCTTTGTCCTTGTGGCTCACAAATCCTTCTTGCCTCCTCATAAAAGTGTCGAGCTGTCTCTTAAAACCCATTCAAGTTATTTGTTTAAGTGACCTATCTGGGCACGTATTCCTCAAGCAGTGGGACTGCTTTGCTTGTCTTTTGTCAAAAGCCTCCACTTTATCTCTGAGGCGGCTTCCAGTTATTCCACAATAGGAACCGTGATTTGGATGGAACAAGTGTCCAGCTGATAAAATGCTCCAGATCAGAAACCCTGAAAAGAAGAAAAAGAGTTGGGGATAGAGGAGTTTATACAGGCTTGGCAAAAAAGACCAGCAACACCTTTACATAGGCCTGATTCCCACTACCTTTTAAACCGGATCACAAATAGGTTTGAACTGGTTCAAATGGCCCTGGTTTCCACTTGAAGCGATTTGCTGAAACAATTTGGAGAGGGGGGGCACACGCGAGACCCATTTAACCCACGTCTTTTTGACACTTATGTTTTCCGCATCTTTTGGATAAATCGATGTGGATCGAAATTGATTTAAATTTTCCCTTTGGTCGGCTGGAGCAGTCCATTTTGGACTGATTCATTCATGAATGTGAACCACAAGTGGGTTATTTTACAGGGAAAAAATGTGACCAGGGCAAATGTAGTGGGAACCATGCTCCGCTGTCGGATTGATCCATCAATTCGGATTGCAAACCGCTTTTTTTGTAAGTGGGAAAACATGATGTGTTTTTTTCTCCTCGTCTTCCTCTCCAATTTTCCCATTTTTAACATAAGCATTGCCTTCAACTTTGTTTGTGTAAAACATTACTGAGGCTGGAATTCTTAACATACTTCTCAGGAAGATGTTCCATTGAATGCCATGGGACATATTTCAGATTAGGCATGCAGAAAATGGCTCCATGATTGTTTTAAAACGGGACTAGATAGAGGCTGCATCCGCACTGCAGAAGTAATCCGGGTTGACACCACTTTAACTGCCATGGCACCATGCTATGGAATTCTAGGACTTGTCATTTGTTGTGAGTTCTCCGACAGTGAAAACTCAATAGCTCACAAAACTATAAATCCCAGCATTCCATAGCACTGAGCCATGGCAGCGGTGTCAAACTATACTATTTCTACAGTGCAGATGCAACCAGGGAGAGGGAGATTTTCAAAAATCAAATGTCAGCCAAAGCAGAATGGAGACGTTCATCCATCGCTAGATATGTGAAACTTGGGCGAAGCAGAAATCCAGAGCTGTTTGTTCCCACCAGGCAGTTGTTGGCCTTAAGGAAAGGATCTTTTGCACTCATTTATTCCTTAGCAACCCAAATCTCCTTGTATTTTCCCATCTTTGGGGCTTATGTCCCAGATCAACATACAGTGACATTCTGCCAGCATGGATGATTAAGGAATCTACATCTTTAAAAATTGCTGGATCTCATTTCTTCCTTGAAATACTGCCTTCTAGGGGGGGAAAGTCCCATAAGCCAGTGAGCTCTGGGGGTCTTCAGTCGCTGATCCCTTAATTATGGAGCCCAGAAGTTTGGCTACAAAAAGCAGATGGGATTTGATGGAGATTTTGCCACAGCAGTCTACGTTCTTGGAACGGGTGCACAGAACGGTCAATATTTTGAGGTCTTGCTGTAAATCACTGAGCTTTTTGGGTTTCTCATCTCACTGCATTCTGATAGTCAGCACACTCCTCTGACTCAACTCAAAGATGGCTCCAGAGTTATGGATGCATTTATGCAGCCAACAATCATGGCAAAACTTTTCAAAAGTCCATCACCATTTTAGTTACTTCATCCCGAAACAAAACCTTCCCAAATACCAAAAGGTCTTTGCACGATTCTGATTATACAGACTTGGTTTTAAGGATGGAAACATTGAGGTTACGTGAGTCATAGTTTTTTGTGGGTTTTTTGGGCTATGTGGCCATGTTCTAGAAGAGTTTATTCCTGACGTTTCACCAGCATCTGTGGCTGGCATCTTCAGAGAATGCTGGCATGGAAGAAAACCTACGACTTCACGTTTCGTGAATCCTTTTCAAAAGCTTTTTGGAGATGCATTCCACATCCTCACCACTTCCTCCTCCAGCAATAGTGGTTTGAGTCTTGGCCTAGTGCACTCTGGGAGATAAGGGTTCAAATCCTGTCTTGGAAACTCACTAGTTGACCTTGGCTTGCCAAGAAAACCCTAAGATAGCTTGGCCATATGTCAAAGTTAACTTGACGGTGCTGAACAACAATATCTGGTTTTGGAATGAGTGTGGGGAGAGAAGAGAAGTTAGCATTTGCCAAGTAACGCAGATTTTGACCAGATCTAACCTGGTGAAGTCCAGATGTGTAGGACTACAGCTCCCTTTAGTTGGAGATAATGGTGGTTGCAGTCCAACACATCTGTAGTCCAGCCTGAAAGATATCAGAAAACATGCAGGGGTAGCTGTGTTGGCCATTTAACAAATCCAAACAAAAATCCAACAAGAATACCTTTATTGGCCAACCGAAATGCACAATATGCTGGTTGCAAGCTTTCGGAGCTCTATAGGCTTCTTCATCAGGCAAGATGTTACAAACCAAACAGGAGAAGAAGAAAAGCAATTGGAGATGTTAGTCAGATGCCTGCCTGTTGTTTCAGTCCTTAGTAAAGATGGTATGTTGGGCCTTTCCCATCACCTGCTATCTGAACCTCACGGGAGATGCTGAAGATTGAACCGGAGCGCTCCTGCATGCAAAGCATGTGCTCCAGCTATGGCCCTGGCCCAAACCCCCAATGCAAGCCCATTTGAATGGGACTGTTTGTGGTCTTAGGAAACTGTATATAATGTACCCCACAAAGCCGGCAGATGGAATTCAGTTGCCCCAGCAGGAACTGACTTAACAGAATATAGCTGCATTCCCCCTGATCTCTCTGAATCAACACTTCTCTTATTTGCAGTAGTGTGAAATAATATTGACTCAAGATTTGCATGGAAAAGGTAATTTCTATTTCATACGGCGAGTCCAACTTCCCAATAGGTCTGATGTTGTTTTTGCGTCCACCCAGGGAGGGAAAAAGAACATTGACTTTAATGATAAGGTGAAAATAAGCCTCCTGTGATCTCTTTGTCCTGTCTTTTTGATCAGATAAAGCATAACTCCCATCAGTTTAGGCAGAGAGGATTAGCTTGGGTTGACTTTCTGGCTTGTTATGTCACATGGAGCGAAAGCCCTGGGGCTCAAACATTTGAGCTCGAAGGGAGCGAAGTTTGGCACCACTGAACAGCTTTGTCCATGTAAACACGCTTGACGCTACAAGGTGGGTATTAACTTTTGAATTGGCTTACATGTCTTCAAATAATGACTAATAATAATAGAAGCGCATGAGAATCCATGTTTCCCACAGTGGCCAACAGTGGGAACTCCAAAAGCAATCTGCAAGTAGCACTTTCTTTCCCCAGAAGGTGGTATTCGGAAAACCAGTATGGTAAAATGGTTAAGGCACTGGTGCCCAAATGTTGGTCCTCCAAGGTTTTTGAACTTCAGCTCCCAGAATTCCTGACCATTGGCCAAGTTGGCTGGGAGTTGAAGTCCCAAACATCTGGAGGACGAATGTCTGAGAGACACTGGGTTAATTATTATTATTATTATTATTATTATTATTATTATTATTATTATTTCTACTCGGCCTCTCCAACAAGATCGAGGCGGCTTATGTCAGTAAAATCCATACAATACAACAGAATAAAATCTCACAATCCCAATCCCTCCTTAACCCCAAATCAGCAACAATAAGTGCGACGTAACAATAACTATAATAAAATACAATTAAAATTATTAAAGTGATTGCTAAAACAAAAATAGTCAATAGGATGGTCCATATCAGTGGGGCGTCTGAGTCAATTACAGTACTCTGGGAAGGCCTGTTGGAAGAGATCCATCTTGACAGCCTTTTTAAAGCTGTCAAGGTTGGTAATATGTCAGATCTCCTCTGGCAGGCCATTCCATAATTTGGGAGCGGCAGATGAAAAGGCCCTCTGGCCAGGCTGGTCTTTGTTGGCTGCAATAAATTTTTTGTGGATGATATGGAAGAAGGCGATTCTGCAGGGTTAGAGAGTTGGACTAGGACTGGAGAGGTCCATGGTCAAGTCCCTACTAAGCCATGAAATTCATGAGATAGCCATGGGCCAGTCAAATGGAACTGCACAGTTTTCCAACGGGGCTGCTATTATGTTACTACAAAGGGGAGCCAGCAAAATGATGGTTGTTCATTGGGAGTGATACACAAAGGGACTGATGCGCAAGGGGACCCAAGATATGGTGGATCCAGTGCAAAACAGGACACAATAGAGCAATTCCAGCTGTAATTAAGAAATGGTTAGTGCTGCCTGTTATCCTGCAGTAGTACGAAGCCATCATGATACGTAACAGTCGGTAGATGTAACCGTGATCAATGAGTACTGAAGTGAAGTGAAATGACTACAACTCTGGGTTCGAATCCCTCTCTGCTCAGCAGTGGAAACCTGCTGGGTGACCTTGGGTAAGTCCTCTTGACCTCAGAGGAAGGGAAAGGCAAACCCATTCTGAACAAAGCTTGCCATGATGTCATGATAGCATCACCATAAAGTGGACATAACTGCCCTCATGTTTGTGCCATTGTGCAGATTTCTTATTTAGACCATTTGGTTGCAAAATCTGGAGAAGCGCAAATTTCAAAGCATAACTCAGTTACAACTCGTGTATGGGCTTCCATTGAGAAGAGGTGAGTCCTTCTGGAAATGTAAGTGAATTATCCTTTCTCCCTCCCATAAAGTTGGGTGGATGATTCCTCTCCATAGAAGTTAAAAAGTTGAGATGGCCATTGGTTTAAATCGGAACTGGGCAAACTTGGTGGGTCCAGTTGTTCCTCCCCAGGATCCATCACCTCTTGCAAAAGAAATCTGGAGTGTGGAGTGTGGAGTTGGCTTTCATGGCCGGCATCCATAGTTTTTTGTGGGGTTTTCAGGCTATGTGGCCATGTTCTAAAAGAGTTTCTTCCTTCTAGAAACTCTTCTAGAACATGGCCACATAGCCCGAAAACCCCACAAAAACTACAAATCTGGAGTGACTTGAACTCAGCTTCCAGTTCTGGAAATACTGAATCTTGTTAGCTGATCTCTGCTAGCGTAGATCTGTGAAATGCGCTGTTGAATAGTGAGTGAACACATATAGGTATATCACATGGAGCTTTTTGGTGGTTTTCTGGCTCAGTTCTGGCTCACTTCCGAAGTGATTGCACTTCCAACGATGCGGATTCACGTCGTAAAGTGACTGTGTTATCAGACGCCATTCATTTCTATGGGAGCTGCTTGCGAGGTGCTTCCGCAGTGATTCCAAAGTGACCCCTCATTTTGGTAAAACTGAAAAAAAACTGACTTCAGAGAATTCGCTTCCAGGCTGCCTTCGATTGCACTGTGAATTGGTCTGGTGTGGAAAACCACTCCGATGCCACCCCCCTTGGCCCCTGCGTCCTGCTCCGTCATTCCCCTCCTCCTCCTTCATGCCATCTCCTCCTCTCTGCCAACCAGCCAATCCCATCATCCCCTGTGTCCCCTGCATCCTCCTAGACCCCGATCTGCTCCCCTCCTTCACCCTGACACCTAACCCATCATCCCCTGACTGCTCCTGCATCCCCATCTCACCCCCTCTGCCACCTAACCCATCATCCCCTGACTGCTCCTGCATCCCCATCTCGCCCCCTCTGCCACCTAACCCATCATCCCTTGACTGCTCCTGCATCCCCATCTCGCCTCCTCTGCCACCTAACCCATCATCCTCTGACTGCTCCTGCATCCCCAGCTCACCCTCTGCCACCTAACCCATCATCCCCTGACTGCTCTTGCATCCCCATCTTGCCCCCTCTGCCACCTAACCCATCATCCCCTGACTGCTCCTTTATCCCCATCTCGCCCTCTGCCACCTATCCCATCATCCCCTGCCTTCTCCTGCATCCCAATCCTGGCCCCAGCCACCCCCAATGACATATCCCATCATCCCCTGCCTTATCCTGCATCTCAATCCTGGCCCCAGCCACTCCAGTGACCTATCCCATCATCCCCTGACTGCTTCTTCACCCCGATGAAGGATGACAGCTAAGGAGGGGGCAGGGAAGGAGGGCAGTGTCCAGAGCCCCACTGAGCATGCCCAAGGGTGCCGATTTGAATCGTTGAACCCTCAAAGTATGCTCTGGTGTGGTAATAGAATGTGCACTCACTCCCCTTTGCTTGAATCCGCATCACGGGACTTGCTTGGAATCAAACTGACTTCGCTTGCCCCTCACTTCGGAAGGACAACAGATAGGCAACCAGGTGTGGTAAAACATCACATTTTAACCTCAATCCGCATTGCTAGACAGGAGTGACTCCGGATCTGGTGTGGAAAAACATCACAGCTTTGCATTGCTAAACGGAGGGACTGCGGATCTGAGCTGCAACCCCCCCCCCGCCCCCAATGTATGATAAGGTCCATAGTAAATCTTGTTGTTTCAAGGGGTCTACTCACTTGGAAGTGATTGAAACCTGGACTTGTTTTAAAAAGAAAGTGTACCTTAGGGGATTTTCCCCTATAACAACAGAATTTGCTCAAACTTGGGAAGTTATCGCATGGGGGCAAAACCGTCCCTCGATGTGTTCTAACGAGCACGAGCGCGGGCGCGCACGGAGCGTGATGGGAACCCGATGGGAACCAGAACGCAGTGTTACTGCACGGTTTCAAACGTTCCCAAAAGGCGCTCCTGGAACACATCGGGAACCCGATGGGAACGCCGGCGGCAGTGGCGGCAGCGTTCCACTGTGCGGTAAACTAGCGTTCTGGTTCCCATCGGGTTCCCATCACGCTCCGTGCGCGCCCGCGCTCGTGCTCGTTAGAACACATCGGGGGACGGTTTTGCCCCCATGCGATAACCTTCTTGGTCTCCAAATGTGTCGAGCCACAATGCAGAAGGACATAGTAGCCAACATATCTGGAGGTAGCTAAAGGTGCATCTACACTGTCAAAATAATGCAGTTTGACACCATTTTAACTGCCATGGCTCCATCCTACAGAATCCTGGGATTTGTAGTTTGGTGAGGCACCAGCCCTCTTTGGCAGAAAAGGCTAAAGACCTTATAAAAGTACAAATCCAATCATTACACCATCCTGGCTCTCCTCACTGGACAGGAGAGGAAGGCATGGAAGAACCCAAGTGCTCTTTTTCCTCCTTATCAAAAACGTTAAACCACAAAAAAAGATAAGGCTTATTACCAAAAACATGGCCCCTGAGCTCCACTCCAACAGCAAAGCGAGACAGGGGCCTTATCTTATCAGCTTTGTTTGAAATGGCTTTGCCTGGGTGTCCGCTATAATGTGTGGATCGCAATATAAACAGCATTGGTGGTGTATTATGGTCGTTCAAGTGTTTGTTGTATTTCATCAGCCTCTTGACATAACAAGGTTGGCTTCTCCCTTTGTCGTCAAGTAGATTTCTTCTCATCCTGTGGCAGGTGCTTTTTAATATATATATACATAGAGAGAGAGCGTTCCCAGAGTTTTCTTTGTCATTCAACTGTCTTTGTCATTTGAAAATTCTGTTTGTCATAAGGCGTGTTGACTAGCTATGATGACAAGACCTTCTTGGCGGCACGGATGCACCTGAGCACTGAGTTGTGCTTTTATAGAATCACAGACTTGGAAGGAACCACTAGGGCCATCCAGTCCAACCCCTGCCCTTTGAAAACTTTTCATCTGAGCATCCTATTAAAAGGGACCTCAGAACTTGGACAGATTAATGTCACATACTATCCAGTGACTTGGACTGCAGAATTAAAACACTTTGAGCCCACTGTAACCGCCATGGCTCAATGCTCAATGCAATTCTGGGCTTTGTAGTTTCGTGAAAGATTTCGCCTTCTCTGTCAGAGAGCTCTGGCATCGCAGCAGACTACAAATCCCAGGATTCCATAGGATGGAGCCACATATTTTAATACAGACAGTTCCTCTCTGCCCCAAAGTGACTCACTCTAATTTGACTGTTTTAACTATTTTTAAGCTATATTTTTTAGGGTTATTGTTTTTGCTTATGGTGGAGGGATAGGGGATTATGTATTGTGGGTTTGTTTGTTTTTATGGTGCGTTTTATTGTACTCATTGTGCTACTGTAACCCATCTCGATCCGTAGGGCGAGGCAGGATATTAATAATAATAATAATAATAATAATTATTATTATTATTATTGCCGAGAAAGCAGTGTCAGACAGCATTAATTTTTCACTGCAGATGCAACCTCTGCCTTAACATTCCATCCTCTGCCAATGGTCCTCCATGTGTTTTGGACTTCAGCTCCCAGCAGCCTCAGCCATCATTGCCAGTGTTCTGGAATTCTGGGAGTTGATGTGCAAAACATCAGGAAGGCCAGACTTTGGGAAGCACTGCTCCAAGCATTCCTCCTTCTGGTCCAGTCATACTCCAAAGTGCAGATTTGAGAGAAAGAAGGAAAATAAGCCCCACCATCCTCCTGTGTATCTGGCACCACTGAACTCGGTCTCTCTCCATTGGTCACCAAGCAGCCATTCCACAAAGCTGAGGAATCTCATAGCATGAAGAACATGCTTGTCTTCCTTTGCCCTGTTCGTTCATTCTCTTTTCCTTTCATATCATCTCGCCAACGATTTCCACTTCAAAAAAATTGATCAGTTTCTGTTCTTCTACAAATGGCAATTTTGCAATTAAATGCATCTGAGGAGGTAAGCTCATGCTGCCCATTGCTTAGTCTCAAAGGTGCTACAAGATCTCCACACATACTGATTCAACAGACTAACACGGCTATATGTTTGAATTTTGCAATTCAAAATACATTGCAATTATAACAATGACAAACAAAAAACCCATGTCTTGTTTTAATGCAAACCCGCAAATGGAGCCGCTTTGGATTTTTTCTTTTTGGATTTCTCCCCTCTCTTCCCCAAACTTGCACCTGGACCTCTGGAATTTGCACACCCCACTTTTAGACTGTAAATCTGAGGGCAGGTACTGCCTAGTCTGTTCAAAATATGGCTGATTTATTTATTTATGCATTTATTTATTTATTTATTGCATCTATATTATTAATCCATAAGCCACTCACGGGGCCTATACAGCCCGCAGAGCTGGATCGAAAGGTTACGAAGAAAGAGTTCGCTGCAAATAGTTGCACCCACAAAAAAAGGATTTTATTTCATTTTTAATTTTAATTTTTGAAAAATAGATCTGCTCCCTTCTGGGCCAGCATACTTTTTGAGGTGAGGACAGAAACGATTTGGCACGCTCCCGCACAAAAGAAAACAGGGCCATCCCACGCGGCGAGGAGCAAAACCGCACCACGTGGCAACCAACTTGCTCCATGAAACCAATCTTTTAGCAGTCACCGGCTTTCAGTTGGGAATGAGGTGTGCCCTTAATGCTTAAACAAACCTGCCTGATTCCCTGGTATCCCCCCAATTTCAAGGGGATTATTGTTCCTTGGCAGTTGACAACGGTTGCACCATATTTGAAAGCAACAAACAGCTGTGTTATATAACACAACGCGGCTGTTGGAGGTCTTCTGAAAATACTTGGCAAATCAGGTCAATAGGACCCATCTTGCAGAAAGACCCATATCAGAGGTGAACCTATCATGGGGTTTTCTTGGCAAGAGTTGTTCAGAGGTTTACCCTGAGGCTGCTTGGAGCAGTGTTTCCCAAAGTCTGGCCTTCCAGATGTTTTTCACTGAGAGCATGTGCCTTGATCGAGGTCACCCAATGAGTTTCCATGGCCAAGCAGGAATCAAACCCTGGTCTCCAGTCGTGGTCCAACGCTCATACCACTATGCCATGTTGGCCCCTCTTAAATTCTACCCTTGCCCAAAGTTTCAGGGCTCTCATCCAAATCCGAGCATCATCTATCATCATGAGTCCCTTTGGCTGCCTTTCTTTTCAAGCAGATGACATGGGTAGGTTTTCAGTAACCTACCCACTCCTTCCAGCAACAAGGGCAGCCCTCTGGATTTCAGGGAGCTGTCTGGCCGGTTACTGCCATAAACCTGGCATTGCCTACCCACTTGTCTCCTCCACCCTTGTAATGCTTGCTGGTTGAGCTGGTACCTCTGTAAATAAAGAATGCATAAAGAATTGCAAGGAGTGACTTAGCAAAGGCTCCCTGGAGCCTCCCTCCAGGTGAGGAAGGAGGAGACACAGAAAAACAATTCCAACGTCTCCATCAGCCCTCTATGATTCATGATAGCTGCTACCTGATGACAGTGATGAAGATGAAGATGAAGATGATGGTGACACTGATGATGGTGATGATGATGATGATGAGACTCGACCTAGGCTCAACCTCCTCCTAAGACTAGGCTAGGGAAGCTGAGCCTCCCTGATATGTTCTGGCCAAATTGGACAATACATATTATATCTGCACTGCAGAAATAATGCAGTTTGGCTCTGCTTCAACTGCCATGGCTCCATGCTATGGAATGGTAGGAATTGTAGTTTCTTGTGGCACCAGAGCTCTCTGACAGAGAAGGCGAAATATGCCACTGAACTACAAACCGCAGAATTCCACAGCATGGCGCCACAGCAGTTAAAGCAGTGTCAAACTTCATCATTTCTGCAGTGCAGATGCATCCCCAGGCTCCTGTGTAATTGAGTTCCATCAGGAATTATCTGTCAGAAGTGCACTAAATGACCCAGTGCTAAGAAATTTGAAAGGTAATGGTTGTCACTGAACCCTTCTGGGAATAAAAAAGGTTTCCTGCAGTCTATCCTATCCACACTTAGACCCAATACACACTAGCTCTTTGCGTCGGCCTGGAGCCAAAACTAGGGCTTGGTAGTGTGCATCAACCACATGCTGCCGAGCCCTAGTACATGTGGGGGCCGCCATGATTGTATGGCCCACCCATACGTTGCATGCGTCACTGATGTCGCACATGGTCCGTGTCCAAATGGCACGGCGCACCTGCAATGTCACCACGCCACCCTACAGCGCTTGTGGCATTGCAGCTGTGCAGCAAACAGAAGCTGCTTCTGAGTGCGCCATTTTTTGCTGCACAGCGGTACCACGCCATTTGGTAGCTGCAGTAATGCTGCACAGCAAAGAGAGGCTGCTCCAGCCCGCCTTTTGCAGGCAGTGTGTACCGCACCATACTAGGGAGTAAGTGACACTGTACACAAGTGGCCCTTCTGTACTACACAATTATTATTATATAGTCTCCAAGGTGTTGCAAGATCCCTTTGCACTGAACCATGAGTGTTAACCTGGTGTCAAACCGGATTATTTCTGCCGTGCGGATGCAGCCCAAGTCACCCAAGGACAAAGTGTGCCAAGAGATTCAGGGAGACTGAGAGATCTATGGAGACTCAGAGGAAAACCTCAAGAGAACAGAGGAAGGCCAGAAGGTCTTCTACTGAAACCAGTGATGAACTGAAACTACCTATGATTCTATGATTTTATGATTCTACTGTAAACTCTTGAATGAGTAATCCAGCAACTAGGAAAAGCATCATTTGAGCACAGAGTCACCAAGCTCTAAGGTGTGGAGAGAGTTGAGGAGAAGATGAGGCGGATGAGATAACCAGCTCTCCCCAAATGTCTCTTGGGTGAACCCTTCCTGGGTGGTTTGTTTGTGTATCGCCAGGCTGAGAAAGCTGAATCATGAGATACATGTAAAGCCACATCAAAAGAGTGCATCCCTAATGGAAAAGGAGCCGTTTAAACAGAACGGAGGCAACACCTTCACCGACGGCTGCTGGAGGTTTCACCACCTCTGAGATGAGAAGATGGCCTTAGGGGAGTCCTAACTCTGGCCTTCACATGGCCATGGTGTGTGAAAACTCTGCACTTGGCACTGGATCTCTTGTGGCAACAGAAAGTGGGCCGAATTAGAACAAGAAGGAGATGAAGTTTGGCACAGGCTTCTGCACGTTCTTCTTCTTTTCCCATATTTAATATCTTAATATTTTATACAGACCCTGAAGCAGTTCTTATTCTGATTAGCCATAGCTACAGGGAAAGCTTTTAATAACTGTGCTGTACCACTTTTATGTTTAAGTTTTTATTGGTGAAGGCTTAAAATTATTTCTGAGTGTATGGTTTGGGTCCAGGTTATACCTGGGTTCGCCTCCTCTAATAATCTGTCCCCTACATTCACTTACTTCAACCAGCCAGAACTAGGCTGTAAGTGTCATCTGGGCTACATCCACATTGCAGATATAATCTGGTTTGACACCACTTTCACTGCCATGGTTCAATGCTATGGAAATCTGGGAGCGGTAGTTTGATGGGGCACCAGAGCTTTGGTCTGGATTCCCCCAGATACCAAACTCTGGGGATGCTCAAGTCCCATTAAATCCAACGGTACAGTGAAATGGTGTTTCTTATAGAAAATAGCAAAATCAAGGTTTCTTCTTTCAAATTTATATCTTTGGGGAATATTTTCAAGTCATGGATGCTTGGATCCATGGATAAAAAAATCCATGGATATGGCGGCCTGATTGTATTTCCATATCTTATTACAGAAGATAGTGTAGTCTACCTCTATATCTCACAGAGCACCAGTTTTAAATCTAAAAAGGATCGCACAGATCTCTTATATGGTTTAACAAGTCAGCTAGACTATTAGCCTGGAGAAAAGAAGGTTAAGAGGTGATATGATAGCCCTGTTTAAATATTTGAAAAGATGTCATATTGAAGAGGGAGCAAGCTTGTTTTCTTCTGCTCCAGAGAACAGGACCCGGAACAATGGATGCAAGCTACAGGAAAAGAGATTCCACCTGAACATTAGGAGGAACTTCCTGACAGTAAGGGCTGTTCGACAATGGAATGCACTCCCTCGGAGGGTGATAGAGTCTCCTTCCTTGGAGGTCTTTAAACAGAGGCTGGATGGCCATTTGTCAGGGATGCTTTGATTTGGATTTCCTGCATGGCAGGGGGTTGGACTGGATGGCCCTAATGGTCTCTTCCAACTCTAAGAGTCTATGATTCTATGATTCTATTATCTTGAAATTGTCTTCTCTGGTTCAAACTCTTTCCCTCATATCACAAAGTCATCATAAACAATAGATTATTGATATAAATGCTTACAATACACTATATACTATGTTGTTCAAATCTACCCATTTCCCTTTCCAATGTTTTTATTACCAGATACCAACTGGGTCCAAAATACATATACGATTAATCAGATAGTTGGAATCAACTTCTCAATGCCTGCAGAAATCTATCTTCTGAACATGACACATATGTTAAGCAGAAATGATGAAAGTCAACATTGGAGGATAGCGATCACGGCCACCCGCGCACGTTTTGCTAAGAAATGGAAAGAAAAGGAGATATCAACAATAGTTGATAGGATGATGATGATGATGATGATGATGATGATGATGATGATTAGTTGTACCCTGCCTCTCTGTGCGACACAACAGGGCAGCTTTATATCGCATTATAAAATTAGCGGACATGTTAGAGCTGGATAAACGTACCTATTGAATTCATAACAGGCCTTTGAAAAAAGTAGAAGGAAGGGGAATATTTAAAAACATTCTCAATCAGTCATAAAATAAAATAAAGAGGAAGGTGGGACCAATGCCGACTGATAAGCCATGATGGTGTGATGAATGGGTTACAGGTGCAGGTACCTGATGGGAACAGGCGAGATGGCACAAGTAATCCTTCCCTGCCATTTTGCCAGCGCATAATGCATTCAACAGTGGGCAACACACAAAGCTTCTGAAGCATTTATTTTACGTCTTAAAATATCAGATTCCTCCTAATGACCAACTTCCTAAAAGCAGCCCTTGGCAATTACGAGGGTCACACCTCCTGAGCGGTTTTGCGCTTGGAGAGGAATTAACTTTAACCACCGCTCCCGACCCGTGCAAAGAGCATTCGGGCTGACTGAGGCAACTTTATGATCAAATCCAAGACAACTGGGTGCAAAACTGGGATAAAATTTCATGGTCCTCCCTAAAAAAAGACACATGGACCAAGGAGATCTAAGCCTGAGTTTCCTTTTCCTCCTTCCTCCAGTGGCTGGAGAATTCGAGAGGCGAGCAAGCAATTTTTGGGCCACCTCCTGGGGAATAAAGAGAGCTAAAGATCTCCAAAGTACCAATGAAGTAACAGCATAACCCAACAACTCAGTCCAACTTCTCTAACCGCAGTGAGACAAGATTCGACACATTCCAGCTTCTTGAGAGGAACGTTATCGTCTAAGATCTTAAACTCTTAATATCAAAACGATAGCTAAGAGTTTGACCAGAGAGTCAGGAACATGTGCTATTTTGGAATGCAAATCCCGTCAGCCCCAAAGAGCATAGCCAAGGGTAAGACATAATGGGAGTTGCAATTCAATGCTGTCATGCCAAACTAATCTTATCTCTCTCTCTCTTTTTAATGAAATGACCAGTTTGGTTGATGAAGGGAATGCTGTGGATGTAGTATATCTTGATTTCAGTCAAGCCTTTGACAAGGTCTCCCATGATATTCTTGCAGACAAGCTAGTAAAATGTGGGCTAGACAATGAGACTGTTAGGTGAATTTGTAATTGGTTGACTGGCCAAAGCCAAAGAGTGCTCAGCAATGGTTCCTCTTCATCCTGGAGAGATGTGACCAGTGAGGTCCCACAGAGTTCTGTCCTGGGCCCTGTTTACTATTCAACATCTTTATCAATGACCTAGATGAAAGAATAGAGGACATGCTTATCAAATTTGCAAATGACACCACATTAGGAGTAGCTAATACCCCAGAGGATAGGATCAAAATTCAAAATGACCTGAATACATTAGAATGCTATGCCAGCACTAACAAAATGAATTTCAACATAGAGAAATGTAAGGTACTACACTTAGGGTGAAAAAATGAAATGCGCACATATAGGATGGGGGGGCAGCTGACTTGACAACAGTACATGTGAACAGGATCTAGGAGCCCTAGGGCTCGTTCCCACTATGATTTAAAGCGAATTGCTGATTGGTTTATATGACTGTCGTTCCCATTTGAAACCGGTTCCGATCCTACGTTGATCGATTCCTGTCGCAATAAAGCTAGGCAAATGCAAAAAACCAAGTTTTTCCAAACACTGGTTTCCTAATGGTTCTTTTGAAAAGAATCGATTCCAAAGTGTGTTCAATAAGTGGGAATGACGAATCTGAATTGCATCATTCTGGATGAGAGGGACTAATGGCAGTTTTTGGCAGATCCACCACTCCCCCCTCTCAGTGGTGCCTTTGTGTTTGTGGTGTGACCTATGGGCGCATGATTATTTTTTTAAATGATAGAAGATTCAATTCATTGATTTTGCAACTACTTGCTATCAGTGAGGCAAGTGGTTGCAAAAACAATGAATTGAATCTTCTATCAAAAAACACACACACACACACACACACACACACACACACACACCCAAGCCAGGTTGCCCGAACTGCCACTTACATCACCAATGATGCACAGATGATTGACATGCATTTTGAAGTGGCGCAGACTAGTGGGGACGACAATCGTGCCAAAAAGGAAGCAATTACAAGGGGATAATGAAAAGATCGGCTTTCATAGTGGGAATGACAGGCCTTTTGAAATCGATTTACTAACACAGAGCGAAGGCGAATCACACACCACTTTAAATGTAAGTGGGAATGAGCACCTAGTAGACCACAAGATGAACACAAATCAACAATGTGATGCTGCAGGTAAAAAAGCCAATATGACCCTAGGCTGCATCAATAGGACTGCTAGATCACAAGAAGTAATAGTGCCACTCTATGTGCGTTCAATTTGTTTCTGTCTTATAGCGACCCTAAGGCAAACCTATCAAAGGGTTTTCTTGTTTGAAAGGTGTTGGCTTTGCCTTTCCCTG
Organism: Sceloporus undulatus; assembly: GCF_019175285.1. Classification (NCBI taxonomy): domain Eukaryota; kingdom Metazoa; phylum Chordata; class Lepidosauria; order Squamata; family Phrynosomatidae; genus Sceloporus; species Sceloporus undulatus. The sequence continues at coordinate 10,896,638 of NC_056531.1, forward strand.
AGGCTGAGAGAGTGTGACTTGCCCAAAGTCACTCAGTGGATTTCCATAGCTAAGCAGGGACTTTGCAGTTAAGGTGGGGTCAAGCCGAATTATTTCTGCAATCTATAGATGCACTCATAGATCCTTCCGAGATCACAGCACTGATCTTACTAAATGGCTAGCTAGCATAAGAGCTGACCTGACCTATCTAAAAGAAATCTCTGCAAAGAGCTGACACTGTGAACTCTCCAGATCAGCATCACAACTTGGGTGGTTGCGTTCTCAGAGGTGTGGCTCTCTTCTGGTTTGCTGGCATTCTTGGACACCCAGGTTTCTAATGCCCTGGGAGTAAAACACGGTCCTGATTAACATTATGAAAACCCCAAAGAAAATGAGCACTCACTTAATTGAAGTCAAATTGGTTGATTTTTTCCAACTGTAACAAGGGAGAGGTTTCATGCCTGGGATTTCATGCGCTGCCCCATAGATGAACCAGGAGTGCTGTGTGTGTGTGGGGGGGGGGGACATTTTTCCTGGGATTCCCTGCTTGCTGCGAAGATAGTAGAAAAGACGATAAAAACCCTGGGACCAAATATGACAGCCTGGAGGGTTTGGGCTCAGAAATAATGCAGATTGATACCACTTTAACAGCCACCGCTCCATCCTACAGAATCCTGGGATCTATAGTTTGGTGAGTCACCAGCCCTCTTTGGCAAACTACAAACCCCAGGAATCCATAGGATGGGGCTTCAGCACTCAACGTGGTGTCACACTGCATTATCTCTACAGTGTAGATGGACCCAAGCCACGCTCAGCAGCCTGTGGCCGCTGAGCACTGTTTTAATGCAAGCTTTTTTGGGAAGGAGTGCGAAACATGGGATGCCCCAGACATTGTTCAACTGCAACTCCCATCAGCCAAAATCCAGAAAAGCCAATGAGGAGGGATGCTGGACATCACAGCCTGCATCAGTACTGCCTGATGATGTTTTGAGGGAGACATATTCCCTACCCTTGCTTTAAGGGTTTCCCCCCATAAAGCATGTGTTGTTCTGCACATTTGGGGGTTTAAAGGGAAGGCCACTAGCTTCTGAATCTTTGTGATGTTCTTCTCGCTACTGATGTTCGAAAGTTGGAGGGGCATGGTATAACTAAAAATAAGACATCTCTGGGGATAAGGGATTGCAAATGTCATTAAGGACCCCATTTAATTCCTTTCCCCAACAGTTCAAACCCTAGAGAAATTGGAATTAGGGTGGAAAGCATTCGTATGGAGAACAGGTATGTTTTTCTCTCTTGGGAGAATGAGAATTTGCTTTCTGCATCTGCACTGCAGAATTAATGCAGTTTGACGCTGCTTTAACTGCCATGGCTCAATGCTATGAAATTCTGGGATTTCTGGTTTTGTGAGAGATATTTAACCTTCTCGGTCAGGGAGCTCTGGGGCCACAACAAACTGCAGATCCCAGAATTCCATAGCATTGAACCATGGCAGTTAAAGTGGCATCAAACTGCATTAATTCTGCAGTGTGGCAGCAGCCTGGGTCTTAGCTTTAAAGGCCTAAATGGGTTATGAATGCTAAGAGTTTTAAGCTTTTAATCATGCATAGGCGCACTGATATCCACATTCACTTGAACTGTACTTTATGAGGGTGACCCTCTCTTTGTTATTAACTTTTCTCCAAAGACCCCATTTTCTAATCCAGTGATTCCCAAACTTTGGTCCTCCAGATGTTTTGGACTTCAGGTCCCAGAATTCCTGACTGTTGACCAAACTGGCTAGAGCTTCTGAGAGCTGAAGTCCAAAACATCTGGAAGACCAAAGTTTGGGGACCAAATCCTATACGTGCTTACCTGATAGCAGGGCTTTAGTCACATATAGGCATGCACAGGATGGCTCCACACAACCCTTATTAACTCACTGATGACTCCATTTTTGCACAGTGGAAATGATGATGATGATGATACCACTTTCCCCAAAAAAATTGGGACTCAAAGTGGCCCACAGTTTAAAAGAGCAATACAGTCGGACCTCTCTATCCATGGATTCTTTATCCACTGATTCAACCATCCATAATTTGAAAATATTGTGTATGTGTGTGTGTTTCAAAAAAGTAAACCTTGGTTTTTTGCCATTTTAGATAAGGGAAACCAATTTACTCTGCCATTGGACTGAAAGGGATGTGAGCATCTAATCATTTTTTAAATTTGTATTTTGCATATTTATAGTGTTTTAACTTGGACTGTTTTAGATTTGTAAGCCGCCTTGAGTCCGTCTACTGAGAGGAAGGAAGGGTATAAATAAACATAATGATGACAATAATAATAAC
>NC_056531.1:10898953-10922084 GCF_019175285.1 Sceloporus undulatus
CATCATCATCATCATCATCATCATCATCATCATCATCATCATCATCATCATCTACGGATTTTTGTATCCACAGAAAGTCCTGGAACCAAATCCCAGCGGATACCAAGGACCCACTGTACGTTTAAAAACATACATAAAGTGGGTATTAAAACAGAATTAAACTATTTCAGTAATAAAACACATCACATATCGAAAGAAGAATATGCTGTTTAAAAAGATTTTAAAGGACTTAAGCTCTTGCATTTTTACATTTGGGTCTAGCTAAACAACTGCATGCCCATCTCTAACAGAGACCGGCTAAAAACAGATGGAAAGGAGTACCCATTGAAATGGCAGCCAGAGATGTTTGCTGGTCCAAAAAGGACCATGTGAAACGTGCCCAACCTTTCTCTTAGTCTCCTGACAGAACAAAAGGCTGCCTTGAGATGTGTTAAAGACTTCTTGTGGAAAGCAGAGCAGGGGGAAGCTCACTTACTGAAAAAACAAGGCTGCTTCCCATTCGGAAAAGGAGGCTCGAGGAGCTGTTTAGAATCTCTGAGATGTTACACCTTGAACCCATCACCACTGTGGCATTATGATGGATGGGGCAGAATAAAGGGTGCCCCGACTGACCCAGGATGCTTTCCTGGGCTCTCCGAAAAAGAGAGAGAGGAAGAAAGAGAGGAAGAGATTCCGATTACCTTTTGAAAGATCAGAAGAATCATTAGGACTCCATTCCGTAGAAAGACAAACATTATTCTTCAAGCCTTTCCCATTCCTCTTACCAGGGAGGCTACCCTTAGGGGGATGTCTACTGCTCAAACTTGCCATGACTACATAGGTCAAACCAAACATGGATTGAATGTTGGAATGCAACTTATAGAATGCTAGAGTTGGAAGAGACCCCAAGGGTCATCCAATCCAACCCTTTGTCATGCAGGAAGACAAAATCAAAGTACTCCCGACAGCCTCTGTTCAAAAACTTCCAAAAAAGAAGGCTTTGCCATATACTGAAACAGCGTCTTCTACTATGGAACAGCTTTTACTGTCAGGAAGTTCTTCCTAATGTTGATGTGGAATCTCTTTCCCTGTAGCTTGAACCCATTGTTTTGTGTCCTAGTCATATCAGAGTGCTGAGTGAGACAACCTTATATTTACCAACACTGGTCAGCATGCACTTTCATTCCCTGGCTTGATCACATCACGTACAGTGGGCCCTGCAAATTTGCTGGGGTTGGGGCACAGGACCCTCATGAAAGTGGGGAAATCGCAAATTAAAACCCCCACTTTTTAAAAAAAAAAATCTGAGAAAACACCTCTGTATTAATCTCTAGGTCCTCCAGTGCAAAGAGATTATTCACCCGATCTGGGTACCAACTTAAACAGATCTTATTGCATGCCTCTGTGCCCAATTTGACCGCATTGCATACCTGAACTAGACTCCTGGAGTATTTTTCAAAGAACTGGAAAGTATCATTCTTCGAAAAGTACACCAGGAGTACAGATTGGGTGCACGATGCAGCCGAGTTGGGCATGGAGGCATGCAATAAGATCCATTTAAACCAGTTTAAGCCAGTGCCCGGATTGGGCGAAAAGAGGCGTGTGATAATCTCCCAAGTCTTTGGAGAACACCTGCCAGAAGTTGACCTTAGAATTGCACTGGAGGACCTGCACATGTCTAGAGAAGTGTTCTCTCTAGGAATCTCTGGCGGACACTGACCACATGTTGGAGGACCTAGAGATTCCTAGAGAGAACATATTAATGAAATCAATGAATAAAATAAAATCCGCAAACGTCAAAGCCGCAAATGTGGAGGGCCAACTGTACTTCCAAAGAACCACCCCATCGACAAGTGCTTAACCTAACGGGAAACCTTTCACTCCTCCCTTTACCCAGGCTACATGAAAAGTTCATATTAATTATGGCCTTTCCTTTAAACATAATGGCTGGCGTCAGCAGATGCAGTTTGATGGGTCTGTTCAACTGCCTACGGTGCAGGTGTGAAACGCGATTCCTATCTATCTTTATAATGAGATCTGGCAGTGTACACTCTTCCATTGGTATGGTTAACAAAATTAATAAAGATCAAAAAATATTAATTTTCCTCAAGGGCATTTTCAGGTTTGCCAGGGCTGGGGTAAAAAAGTCAAACAGATTTCTCACCCTCTTCCAAGAGAGAAATTAAATTTCCCTCTTTTGTCTACTTCAGAGTAGCTGCTCACTTTGGATATCCCAGAGTATCCCCTCGACCGAGACACCGATATTAATAGGGCCAGCGTTATCAGCCTCCTTTCTCATGGAAACAGGAAGATAGTTTAATGCTATTTTACTACGTGTGCGTGTTGTGTGCCTTCACGTTGTTTCCAGCTTATGGTGACCCTAAAGCAAACCTGTCATGGGGTTTTCTAGGTAAGATTTGTGCAGAGGGGTTTGCTCTTGCCTTCCCCTGAGGTTGAGAGAGTGTGACTTGCCCAAGGTCACCCAGTGGGACAAGCTGGAAATTGAATCCTGGTCTCCAGAGTCCTAGTCCAACACAAAACCCACTGCCCCACACATGCATAATGCGCATAAATGACAACAAGTGTTCAAAAATGCATTCAGGAAAAGGGCCTTTGAAAACAGGGCCAAATTCTGTACAAAAATTAAAGCCTGAGAGAAATGTGCAATATACACATACACTTGCACATTGTGTGTGTGTGTGCGCGCGCGTGCGTGCGTGCAAATTTTTACATGGTTATGGGACAAAAAATAAATAAATACATCTCAAAATGCAGGAGAAAATGAATTTAAAACTGGAAACATGAGAAATAAGAGAAACCAAAGGTGATAGATGTGTCCATTCCTAAGCAGTGATGGTGTGACTAATCTACCTTGGAGGGTTGTTGGGAGGATATGGAGTTCAAGAACCAGGCACGCCCTTGCCATTTTCTTGGAAGAAGGGTGAGATATTATTATTATTATTTATAATAAATGCCAAAGGGCTCTCCGGAGAAACAGAGAGCATGAGTTATTTTTTGTAAGCGACCTTGGGTCCAAGGGCTGGTGGAAAAGACAGGAGATCGACATTAAAAGAGGAGGAGGAGAGGTTGTTGTTTCATTTTTAAAATAAATTGTCACTCGGTAGGTTTGGCGTGTTTGGCTAAGGCTTGGGAATATGCCTGTTTCCTTGACATGAAAGAACTCCCTATGATAATATTTAACAGTGCAAGCCTCCACAGGTCTGATCAGATGAAAGCCCCATTGGGTTCAACAGGGCTTCCTCCCAGGAAAGAGTGGAGACTTAGGTTGGGCAACTGTAATGGGTCGGTGGGGGTACTTTTCAGCCCCTGTGACTCTCTGCGGACTACAGAGACTGGCAAAAATGCCCCCCAAAAGAAAGAAAAAAAAACCCCACAAAGTGAGAAGAAGTGGTGCTTAACTGGATTCATTCTGCAGTGCAGATGCAGCCTGGTCCTGAAACTGTCACTCTAAGGAAGCCTTTTCTTCCCAGTGGCCTAAACCTTATTGCTAGTAAACCCATTGGCCTCATTCCCACTTCCAGATAAATTAGTGTACGATCTGAATTGATGGATCGATTCGACAGCGGAGCGTGGTTCCCACTATAGTTGCCCCGATTGCATTTCCCCCCCTCCAAAATAATCCACTTGTGGTTCCCATTCACAAATGAACTGATTCAAATTGATTTGGTTCCAGCCGTCCGAAGGGGAAATTTGAATTGATTCTGATCAGCAAGTGGTTCACACTTGCGCAGATTCGATTTCTCAAAAAACAAGCGGAAAAAACCAGCGTCAAAAAGACGCGGGTTAAATGGGTCTAGCGCATGGCCCCTCTCTCGGAATCGCTTCAGTGATTTGGATTAAATGGGTATGAGGGTCGTTTGAATTGGTCCAAACTGATTCACGATCCGGTTTAAAAAGTAGTGGGAATGAGGCCATACGTTTCATTGGGGTTGATCTACATGTTGACTCGCTAGTCAACAGTTGATCCAATGGGTCTATACTATTGGGGAGACGCCAACCAGATCCAAGCTAGTGTCTTTTCTCAAGCAGTTCTCCACCTTGACCAACATTCCCAAGACAGGCCCATCTGGATCTCAGCCCTTCCTCCCACTGTTCCTCTGAGACCATATTTATTAAGTCTTTTCCCTCTTGTAACTCTCCCCCTTACGGGCTCGCAAAGCATCATGCCTCTCAGTTTTCACAGGGCATCTTTGAAATGAGTACAAATGAGTCTGGAATCCAAGGAGCTAGGTTTTCTATTGACAAATGTCTGCATTACGCTGGGTAGATGCAGCTCCTGAACATCTGGTGCTACATAATCCCCGACGTCTTGTGAAGTCTCTGATGCAAATCCCACCTGTGAATAGCATTGCCAAGTTGTCAAAATAGCAATAGGGGACAATCAGAGCAGGGTTGACAGTCTGGATGTGGCTATGAACATGTTTGTGTTCCACAGAAAGACTAATATGTGAAAGGGTTGATTTCGGTTAAGCTATCCATATATTTCTCTGCAAAATGAACATCGTGTCCAATTGTTCATAAATTACAACACACACACGTTTCTATCTTTACAGAGGGCCCACACCCCAAAAGGCAGCACTATATGGCATCTAGTACAGTCCATGAAAAAGGACAAGCTTCCAACATCAAATAGCGGATGTCCTTTAAAATACAGGACACGTGTCAGCCCTATAAGGGAAAAGCTTTCCGGAGCTCAGATAAGAGGAATCCCTTAGGATAAGGGGCATCTGGCAAACCTACCTTTGTGCAAGTTGTGCACAACTCCTCAGTTTCTCTGGCTCACATGCCTCAAATGCCCACGAGGCATTTGCTGGAATTATATGTGTTATGGAAATGCCATGTGGAGGTGGGCTCATGCTATCATGTTTGGTGGTCATGTCCCAAAGTAAAAAAGTATTGGTTTAAAATACACAAAGAAATGCAGGATATATTGGAGACAAGCTATCCTTGTACCCTTGAATTTTATTTATTAAACATGACTTCTTGTTTGGGATTAGATACTGAGAAAAAATACTAGAGAATGACTTTTAATAACCACCACCAGATTACTGTTGGTAAAAACATTGGAAATTAGAGAAAATACCTACCTTGAAAGAATGGTTAGAAAAAGGTATTGAGCTAAAGGAGATGGACAAATTAGTGGAATAATAAAAAATCAATAAAGCACTGGGAAAAGGAATGGAATCCCATGGTAAAATATTTGAATAGGGTTTGGGACATAAAGGAACTCTGTTATAGATTGCAACAAGATGAATGACATAGGAAAGTACTAAGTCAAGGAGGAATATGTAGTAGTGAAAGGTGAATAAAAAAGAAAGATGACAGACTATTATTTGAGAAAGAAAGTTGTATTTAAGTTGATATGCATATACAGGTATGAGAGCAAATATATGCCAGTTTGAGTCAGTATGCCTATATACATATAATTTAAATAAGTATTAAAATGTGAAAAAGATGGGGTTAAAACAAATAACAACAAACAACGATACAGGTTTATCAAGGATTAAGAAATGCTTAATTTTATACTCTTGTGGGAAATTTGATACATATGATGTGGGCTAAGATCCTTTGTTGAAGATTCTCATGCAGTGCTGCTTGGTTAGTGACATTGTGCAACCAACCATGCAAGGACCTCTCCATGTTCAAGATGCATCCCTGACAGATGCCTATCCAACGTCTGTTTAAAGACTTCCAAAGAAGGAGTCTCCACCACCCTCTGAGGCAACCCATTCCACAAAAGAATAAGCCAAAGGGCTAAACCGTATCTCCAACATAGTGCTTCTAAATTTCAAACTAAAACCTAGAGTAGAAGCACTGTCCCACTTACATGGAAGTCACCAGCTGTCAATGCCAATATTTTTGGCACTACGGAAGATCTCAAAAGCACAGCGGGAGAAGAGGAGAGTCTTTGCAAGTCTTTGCATAAAGCCTTCTTTGTCGATTCCAACATGTGAATCAGTATGGTTTAGTATGGGTCCAGTGCAGGGTGGCCCAAGCAGTTCAGCATGAGACCCTGAAGTCTTTTAATCCAATCCAAGAAAATGCGCACACAGAGACATACACGCAGATATCCCCAAATCCCAAGAGAGGGGGATGCTGCAAACAACTTGACTGTTTTTCGAAAGGAAGTATTGGCACAAGATTTTCTCTGCTAAATGCATTCAAATCTTAGCAACAGGTGGGGACCCTTCTCTATTTCACTTTGTCTGAAAACTGCCTGATCCTTGACATGTAATTTTTGAGGGCTGGGGGGGGGGGGAGAGAGATGGAGGGGGATGAGTAGATCTAGTAAGACTCTTGATCTTCCTTCATTTGATGTATCAGCTTCTGGCTGTCTGCGGACCAAATAGCACAATTAATCTATGAAGCAGTTAAGCCGGAAGGCACGGATGCTACAGAGGCATTCCATGGAGAATACTGTACAACGGCTGGGATGGCCTGTTTCTGAGGGCTTTGTCCTTTCCTAGTTGCCTTGAATGGAATCAGACCATGGGCCCACCTAAGCCTATAAAACGCTTTCCATTGAGAGAAGGTAAGTGGACTGAGATGGGCAATTGTCTACATGCGTTCTGGATTGAATGGCGGGTGGAAGCTTCTCCATGTCTTCTGTCTCTGTCTGCATCACTACTCAGCTTCACCCAGCAGAAGATCCCATGACAGAGACAGATGCAGAAACCAGAGCTTGAGTCTGACCCACATGCCACCTCTATCCCCATATCTGTTATGGACACATGCTTGCAGGACCCAGTTATGCCACTGACTACATCCATTGTTCATACACACGCTCAACGTCTAGATCAATGATCCCCAAACTTTGGTCTCCCAGATGATTTGGACTTCAGCTCCCATAATTCCTGACTGTTGACCAAGTTGGCTTGGGGTGCCTGGGAGTTGAAGTCCAAAACAAATGGAGGACCGAAGGTTGGCAACCACTGGCCTAGAGCCTACATCAAGGAGATGGAGCATATGCTTTGGGAGTTATGCGGCAGTTGCACAATACTGTCTCCTTAGTGCCTTGTGACCCTGTGCAACCCAGTTTGCATCTGCATGCACAATGTGTATCCAGATGCAATGCACATGTGATTCCATGGGCATCCAAATGCAATGTCCATGCAATCCATGCACAATGGCACCCTGTGTGCAACTTCACTTCCACAGGCTTGAATGGAATATGGCCAACCTTCATTGGGACAAAAATATTCCACCACGTCTTTCCAACTTCTAAAAAGTGCTGGCGGAACATGGCTTGGACCCAGCTGGGACTTGGGCTGGTGGCTGCCAGCAGTTCGGCAGCCATTTAGTAAGCGATAATCCCCACCTCCATCTTGCATCCCAGCTCTAGCCCGGGAGGTTGGAGCTGGTTTAACATCCTGAGCGATAAGCTCCAAATATCAATCACAAAAACACACACAAACACTGTCATGGGCCAGGAGCTGCAGGACTGGGACCTGGAGGAAGAGTCCAATGAGGAGACTGAGGAAAGGACCCCGGCAAGACCCCCCCCCCCGACCCCCTGATACATAATAACTATCGGCCTGTTTCGCTGCTGCCGTTTTTGGAGAAGGTGATCGAGAGAGCGGTCGCTTTCCAGCTTCAATCGATCTTGGATGAGACGGATTTTCTAGACCCATTTCAAACCGGCTTCCGGGCGGGCTATGGAGTTGAGACTGCCATGGTCGCCTTAGTCGATGATCTCCGTCTGGGCATGGACAGGGGAAGCGTGTCCCTGTTAGTGCTTTTGGACATCTCAGCAGCTTTTGATACCATTGACCATGGTATCCTTCTGGAACGCCTGAGGGAGTTAGGTATCGGGGGCACTGCGCTCCAGTGGTTCCGTTCCTACCTCTTGGGTAGATTCCAGATGGTGTAGCTGGGGGACGTTTTCTCCGATAAGAGGGAACTAACATCTGGTGTCCCTCAAGGAGCTATTCTGTCCCCCATGCTATTTAACATTTACATGAAACCGCTGGGAGAGATCATCCGGAGATACGGGGCGCAGGGTTATCAGTACGCTGATGACACCCAAATTTGTTTCTCTGTGTCTCCGACTGATGCAGTGACCAGGGATGGCATCTCTCCTCTAAATGCTTGCTTGGAGTTGGTAATGGGCTGGATGAAGGAAAACAAACTCAGTCTGAATCCAGAGAAAACGGAGGTACTGGTGATAGGTTCCCCGGGTCCGGGTGGTGAAATCTGTCATTCTGTCCTGAACGGGGTCACACTCCCCGTGAAGGACTCGGTTCGCAGCTTGGGAGTGCTCCTGGACTTGTCGCTCCAGCTGTCATCTCAGGTGGATGCGGCGGTCAGGAGCGTTTGTTATCAGCTTCGGCTGATACGCCAGCTGCGCCCCTACCTGGACCGGAGGGACCTTGAAACCGTAGTACATGCTCTGGTAACCTCTCGATTGGATTTCTGCAATGCACTCTACATGGGGCAACCCTTGTACCAAACCCAGAAGCTACAGCTAGTGCAAAATATGGCAGTGAGATTGGTCGCTGGTGGTTCCAGGTCAGACCACATAACACCTATTTTGAAAGACCTTCATTGGCTGCCTGTTTGCTTCCGGGCTCAATACAAGGTGTTGGTTATTACCTATAAAGCCCTAAATGGCTTGGGCCCAGGGTACTTGGAGGACCGCCTCTCCCCATATAATCCGCCCCGCACACTCAGGTCAGCAGGGAAGAATCTGCTAGAGGTCCCAACTGCACGTTATGCAAGGACCTCGCTACGGGCCTTTTCCATCTCGTCCCCAAGACTATGGAATAATCTTCCAGATGAGCTCCACTCCACCACATCTTTAGATACTTTTAAAAAGAACCTTAAGACCTTTTTCTTTTCTCAAGCCTTCCGCCCATGAGATGTTAGTTTAAATTCCACCCCCTCGGTTTGACGACCTTGTGATGTCTATGGATTTCCCCATTCAGCTGAACCTGTTGTTTTTATTGTTATTGTGATTGTTTTTAGATACTGCTTTAATTGTTTTTATCTTGATGTATTTTTCACTTAAACTTGTACGCCGCTTTGATCAAAAATTGGAAAAGCAGGATATAAATAAACTGTTTATTATTATTATTATTATTATTATTCCAGACAGGGAGCAACCTGCAACTCTCCCTGTTGCAAAGCAGCCAGCCCTCCCTGCTGAAGAGCCTCAGCCAGCTCATCCTGTGGAATTTCAGCCTCAGCCAGCAGGACAAGGGCAAGACTCACCTGCAGAGTCAGATCAGGCAGAGGACACAGCTGGGGTCCTAAGTCCTCAGTCATGGAGGAAGGATGAAAGGATCTAACAAAAGATAGAATTAAAATGCTCAGCCAGGCTGCAGCTTAAGCAATAAGCAAGCTCTGAATAGAAGCAGCTGGGGTCAGGTTATTTAGGAGCTGAGTTGGCCTAAGGAGTTGCTGGAAGTAACTTGCCTGTTTCTTGGTCATCGTTTTTGTTACCAGTTTCTAGACTGCATTCCTACTTCAAACTTCCTGGCTTCTTCAACATTTGAACGATGTCGGTTCCTGTTGACTCCCTTGACTCAGATTGCTTGACTCACACCTTTCTCTTAATGGATTCTCACAGGTAAGGATACTTTCTAGCTGCTTGTAATTCACTGCCTCTGCCTGCATTGTCAGTTGGAGGTTCCCTCCCAACCAGGCTGTGGTGGTGTTTGTGAACCAGGACAAATACACACACAAAAAAACATATCCTGTTCTAATCAACAATATATACCTAAATCTAAATATACTAAACTATATTACTCACCCTCTCCAAATTTCCCTCTTCCTCCCAAAACTAAATCTAATATAACCCACATGTTAACACCATTAACGCTAATTAAAATTGACTTCCCACTTCCCAAGCCTAGAAATGTAAATGCTTCTGTAGCTTAAATTTCTTGATAAAGTTAACTCATTTTTCATAGAATCCTAGAGTTGGAAGAGACCACAAGGGCCATCCAGTCCAACCCCATTCTGCCATGCAGGAAATCTCAATCAAAGCATCCCTGACAGATGGCCATCCAGCCTCTGTTTAAAGACTTCTAAGGAAGGAGACTCCACTGCACTCTGAGGAAGGAGTGTGTTCCACTGTCAAACAGTTCTTACTGTCAGGAAGTTCCTCCTAATGTTGAGGTGGAATCTCTTTTGCTGTAGCTTGCATCCATTGTTCTGGATCCTAGTCTCTGCAGCAGCAGAAAACAAGCTTGCTCCCTCCTCAATGTGACATCTCTTCAAGTATTTAAACAGGGCTATCAGATCACCTCTTAACCATCCCCAGCTTCCTCAGTCTTTCCTCATAGGGCATGGATTCTAGGCCCTTCACCATTTTGGTCTCCCTCCTTTGAACACGCTCCAGTTTCTCAACATCCTTTTTAAAATGTGGTGCTCAGAACTGGACACAGTATTCCAGGTGGGGCCTGACCAATGCAGAACAGAGTAGCACTATTACTTCCCTGGATCTAGACACTATACTTCTTATTTCACTTCTGACTGGTCTCTGGTACATCCAGAAGAGACCATATAACACCAATCCTAAGATCACTCCACTGGCTGCCCATCAGTTTCCGGGCCCAGTACAAGGTGTTGGTTATTACCTTTAAAGCCCTAAATGGCTTGGGTCCAACCTATCTTTGGGACCACCTCCTTCCATATAATCCTCCCCGCACACTTAGATCCTCAGGGAAAAATCTGTTACAGCCTTGTAAAATAAGGCTGTCTGCGACCTCCCAGAGGACTTTCTCAGCCGTTGCTCCCAGATTGTGGAATGGCCTGCCGGATGAGATACATCATATTACCACCCTAAATAGCTTTTTAAAAGCTATAAAGATGGATCTCTTCCAGCAGGCCTTTCCTGAATAGTCCCCTGGCCATCAGAAGGAAAATCAAATGCCGACCTCTGACTTCACCACATTTGTTTTTAAAGTATGTTTGAAATTTCACGTTGTTTAATTGTATTTTTAGGGGGGGGGCCTTGGACTGTATATTTTAACCTTGTAAGCTGCCCCAATTGCATTGTGTAGAGAGGCGGGATATAAATACATTTTATTATTTTTATTACTATTATTACTTATCACATGAAGTCATGGCCGTCCTGTTGCCGCCTTGCATTTCGTTTGTTACTGTAGTTCACCTTTTCACTGATGGGCAAAACCCATCAATAGGCTCTCAATCTCACTTCTATTCCATTACTGCCCTCATGCGCTATGTCCTTTCTGCTACAGTTCTGCTTCTCAGGCAGTCACATGGTGTGAATGGCCGTGATTCTGCTCCTCTCCCCTTTCCAGCAATTGCAGCCGCCAACTGCTTCCTGAAACTGGCTGCTGTGTGCACATTCACATGGCAGCTGGCTTCGGGAGGTGGTTGGCAGCTACGATCACTCATTCACCCCTTTCTCCTTGAAGGTAGTATTCAGCAGTACAGAAAACAGATCACGTGACCATGGATCACCAAAGCACTGTTGTGGGGGAAGTGTGATAGGAAACCATGCTAATTTAACCAGTATGTTTCTGTTCTTAAACCAGCATGATTGTGGCAGGACAGCAGGTTGGTGCAATAAAGTCCTCTGAGTTTAAGTTGTGCAAAGTTTGTTCCACGCAAGACTCAGTATGAGTCAGGAAAGGAGAAAATGGTAGTGAATGTGAAGAGAATGAATATGGCTGAGATTGTGGCAGATATAACTAGAACTATAGTTTTTTGTGGCTTTTTTGGGCTATGTGGCCATGTTCTAGAAGAGTCTATTCCTGACATTTCACCTGCATCTGTGGCTGGCACCTTCAGAGATGCATTCTCTGAAGATGCCAGCCCCAACTGCTGGCGAAACATCAGGAATAAACTCTTCTAGAACATGGCCACATAGCCTGAAAAAAGCCACAAAAAGCTATGGATGCCAGCCATGAAAGTCTTCGATTTAATACATAGAACTGCTTTCTCATCGATGGAAAAGGCAGGCCCAAAATGTTGCTGTTTCAAAAAGAAACGGTGCAGTGTGAAATGTCTGCAGTAAATCAATCAAAGATAAAGAATAAATAAATATGGTATACCCCAAACACCTAACTGTCACTATCACATACCCCTCTGTTTGTGCACTTCCATCTATTGCAAAGCATTTAATAAGATGCCAGCCACAGATGCTGGCGAAACGTCAGGAACAAACTCTTCTAGAACATGGCCACATAGCACGAAAAACCCACAAAATACTATGGATGCCAGCCATGAAAGCCTTCGACTTCACATTTAATAAGACTTTCTAAGTAGAGCTCCAACTCGTGCGGACACGTTCTGGGAGACGTTGAGCTGCCTGCACCAAGAGAGGCTTGCAGGGGGGTGGAGATGAGAATTCATTCTGCTTTCCATACCATCGGCAAGCATTTCAGGCTTGTGTCCTGGCACAGCCAGTTCAAGGTAGACATGGCTGTACGTATATTTTTAGATTTTGGGGTTTTTTTTGTCAATCTTTAATGAAGACTTAATACTTTAATTAGGGCACAGAGGACTTAATTATGGACTTAACCAATATTTAATACTTTAATGGAAATAGAACACTTACAACGAATTATTTAAGGTTAAAAAAATGTATACACATGTATATACAGACAACCAATTATAAAAGAATTCAAAAGTATCAAATTCTCAACCAAGCATACAAAGAGCAAGAAGGACAAGATGGTTATTTCTATGCTGCCTCTTTTAGACAATGTTGTGTACAACTGAAGGGGCATATTCCAATATTTTTCTGTATACAGATATTTGGTCAGAATTTAGCTACCTATCATAGCATCTGGGAACCTGAGAATCATAGCTTTGCTTCCTTCCCCTGCTCCTATTTTTAAAACAAGTTTGGAGACATAGGAATTTGCCTTATACCAGCTCAGATAATTTGTCCATTTAGCTCAGCCTTCCCCAACCTGGTGATGCTCTCCAGATGTTTTGAACTACAATGTCCATTGTCCCTTACCAGTAACCATGCTAGCAGGGGCTGATAGAGCTTATAGTCTAAGACAGCGATGTCCAAACTCTGGCTTCCAAGTGTTTTGGACTTCAGCTCCCAGCATCCCAGACCATTGGCCAAGGTGCCTAAGGCTTATGGGAGCTGAAGTCCAAAACACCTGGAGGACCAGAGTTTAGACATCACTGGTCTAAGATGTCTGAACAATTTAGGGAAGGCCAATGCAGTACACTATTATTGGCCATGATCCCACCGTGTTTCCCCAAAAATAAGACACCGTCTTACATTTATTTTTCCTCAAGAAGACACACTATGGCTTATTTTCAGGGGGTGTCTTATTTTTTATTAAGTATGGTACAACAATCTACATTCATTCAAATATAGTTAAGTCGTCGTCTTCTGGAATATCGTCATAATTCTCTAAACCCAGACTTCCATCCTGAATTTCTTGTGACTCCATTTCCTTTAGAACCATTGGCCCCAATTTTTCATGTCGAGCAATAAAGCTCTCATTAAATGACTAGTTCTTATTCATGAACAGTCCATGAAAATCAGCCTCTGTCGGATGGATGGGGAACAGAACAGGGACTTCCGGCAGTGTCGGCGGTGTTCTTGCAGCATTCCCCCATGCGATAACAGGGTGATATCCCTGTTCCGCTCCCTTTCCATCCCATCTTTGTTCCGCGCCGGGCATATATCCCTATGTCTTATTTTGGGGGTATGGCTTATATTGCGCAAATGCTTAGAAATCCTGCTACAGCTTATTTTATGAGTATGTCTTATTTTCAGGGAAACAGGGTAGTTCATCTACTTAGTTAAAGCATTGTTAACTATGTAGTGTCTCCTGGCTGATCCCTAACTCCCATTCCGCTTTACTGAGCATTAACTACTGCAAGCGAGGGAGGTCTTTTCTTCTGTTTATCTGTGCTCAGTTGACTGATGCTCCCACCAGCGATCTCCTGTGCAACAACCAGAATCAGGATCCCTGTGGGAGAAGGTGGAAACGTCAATCTACTGAGCCCCAATTGATAGGAGAACAAATCTCCGCCACTTGCAGTGGCTGATGCCCAGTGAAGCAGGATTAGGGGCCTTTTATAGTTGTAGCAATCATGCTATGATAAAGTCTTGGGACTTTATCACGAGGCTAGAAAAGCACAATTTTAACAGGAGGAAAGCATCTTTGGCTGGTTCTTATCACATGACATTGTGTCCATCCTGCTGCTGTCTTTCATTCCATTTGTTACTGTAGTGCACTTTTTCATTGATAGGCAAAACCTGTCAATTGGCTCTCAATCTTGCTGCTATTCCATTACTGCCATCGTGCGATAGGTCCTGCCCACAGCATGTCTGCTTCTCAGAAAGACACGTGGCGTGATTCTGCTCCTTGTGAGAATCGGTACAGCTTTCTTCACCGTCCAGCTTTCACAACCATACATAGAAATCAGAAATGCAATGGCCTGGATGATTATGACCTTGATATTCAATAATACGTATTTATACTTGAGAATATTATCTAATTCCTTCATGGCTGCCTTTCCAAGAGGTCATCTACACTGTAGAAATAATGCAGTTTGACACCACTGATTTTCTTCCTATCGGCTTTCTTCACTGTCCAACTTTCACAACCATACATGGAAATCAGAAATGCAATGGCCTGGATGATTATGACCTTGGTATTCAATAATATGTATTTATACTTGAGAATATTATCTAATTCCTTCATGGCTGCCTATCCAAGGGTGCATCTACACTGTCGAAATAATGCAGGTTGACACCACAGTAACATCTGGATTGAGCCAATCCAAAAATTGAAGTTGATGCAGATTTCACATATGACAGTCACTGCGCCAAGCAAGGAGCATGTTGGCCCAAGCTAGAGAGCTGAACCTGCCATCTTGAAAGCCCAGTCGCCTCTGCCATCCACCGCCACTTCTTCTGCCTTTGTAATCTGACTCTTAACCCTGTCAGCCTGACAGCACTTGGATGGAAAGCCAAGGTCTTGTTTCTTGGCTGCCTGCTTCTTAAAAGAAAAGAAAAGAGAACCACTCTGTCATTAACAAATGAAGCTTCGGCCTTGATTAATTCCACAGGTTTCTTCCATTAGAAGCCACTACATCATTGTTGCTGAACAGCTTCTTCCCCCTTCCCCTTCGGGTTGACCTCCTTCCCACCATTTGGCCATTTCCCTTGGCTGTGGAAGTTATTATAGGCTGGTTATTTGAAAGACCTGGAAATCGGGGCAGCCGCTGCTTCCTTTCATCTCCGGCTCTGGGGCTCCTCAGCCCTTGGCAGTTTGGAAGGATCGTGGAAGTAATTAATGGCAGGAGGAGGAAAGGAGGAGGCACTCCCAGGAGTCAAAAATTCCTCTTGACAATGACCACATGTCTGCGCCTTGGTTGCCCGTTCACCTGACAAGGAGAGCCATCGAAGAGCGATCAGCCCCAGTGCCTACATACGCCTTTGCATGCTTTGAAAATGTCTCTTTCGTACTCCTAGCTGCGGAGGACAAAACTTGGCACAGCATCTCCAGGTATGCTCACCACCATCCCTCAGTCTTGCAAGCATCTCTCTTACAGTAGTTGTGTTGTGGGCCTTCAGGTTGTTTCTGACTTATGGCCGCCCTAAGGTAAGCGTATCCTGGGGTTTTCTTGGCACGGTTTGTTCGGAGGAGGATTGCCATGGCCTTCCCCTGAGGTTGAGAAAGTGTGATCTGGCCAAGGTCATCAATCATAGTCCAAAATTGGATAGATACAGACAGATATTTAAATGCAACAATGTAAAAACAATTAAATCTATTGATTATATATATATATATATATATATATATATATATATATATATAAAATCTGTTCTTGCTGTGTGCCTTTCTGACCTATGGGGACCCTGTCATGGAGTTTTTACAGCAAGATTTGTTCAGTGGAGGTTTGCCATTACCTTCCCTTGAGGCCAAGGACACATGGCCAAGCAGGAATCGTACCCTGATCTCCAAAGGTATAGCTCAACACTCTCAAACCACTATAACATGCTGGCTCAACACCCTTCGCTGAACTAGAGATCCAAGGATTCTAGAGGATGGAACTATGGCACCTAAAATGGGATCTGAATGATATAACTGCATAGTGTGAAGTCCAGATTTAAGCATAGCAAAAAGCCATCTCATTGGGTCTAGTTAGGACGCATCATTGTCGCAGTGCTAAAAAGCTGGCATGTTTTCCCTGATCACAACATTTAAGATTTGGGTTGGTGTTTTTTGTTCCCCGCCCAAAGGGGGTTCAATTTTGGAGGAAATAAGGGAAAGTCTTGATGGACAGCTAGTGACCATGCGGAACCTAAACCAGATGAGCGGTGTCAGCTGGTGGAAAGCCAATGAATGGTAGCTGTCCTAAAAGAGCTCAGTCCTCTTCCCCCAGATTTGTCACTGACTGCATTGTTATCTGCAAAGGGGGGAAAGAATGTAACCAGAAACACATTTTTAAGTGAAGGACTGACCTCGGAGGCATCAGGAAGACAGTTTGAGTCTGGCCAGCTGTACTCAGAGGGTCGGGTTGGCTGCTTCTCTTGGTTTAGCAAGATGGAGCCGTTTCCACTGAGAAACGTCCATTTGTAAAAGTCCAAGCCCTGCCATCAAAAAATCTTTACAGGCAATTTAAAAATAAATATAAGCATTTGGCTCTTTGTTCGACTTTTGGACACCTTAGGACAGATTGCTAATGGGGTAGTCAAGCCAAGGCTTGCAGGGTCAGAGCACCAGAGCTGCATCTGTGGTGCAGAAATAACGCCGCTTTAACCGCCATGGCTCAATGCTTTGTCATTTGCCAAGCGATTTAGCCTTCTCCGTTAGTGAACTTTGGTACCCCACCAATCTACAAACCCCAGAATTCCATAGCACTGAGCTGTGGCAGTTAATGTAGTGTCAAGCTGGTTTCTTTCTGCAGTGTGGATGCAAGCCAGGACTTTTTCATTGGCAGGATTATGGCATTGGCAACACTGCAACCCTCTCCCTGCTGTAATGCAATTATTTGAAGGTGGCTCCGTCTCTGATAAGCAAGTCCTTCATAGTTTTTTGTGGGTTTTTCAGGCTATGTGGCCATGTTCTAGGAGAGTTGATTCCGGATGTTTCGCCAGCATCTGTGGCTGGCATCTGCAGAGAATGCTGGCATGGAAGTGAGTGGGGTATCAAACAGTATATATATACCCCACTCACTTCCTTGCCAGCATTCTCTAAAGATGCCAGCCACAGATGCCGGCGAAAAGTCAGGAATAAACCCACAAAAAACTATGGTTGCCGGCCATGAAAGCCTTCAACTTCAGCAAGTCATTCACTTTCTAAAAGGCCTGCTCCTGGTGGAGATGAAAATGGATAGAAGTGATTTGTTCGTTTGGATCAACAGAACATATTGAAATCTGTAATTCTGACCCAAAACCTGTCCTAGACTTATACATGAGGTCAGCTTTATAGTTCAGTATACATAGTATAGTGGGCTCTTGATATCTGCTGGGGTTTGTTTCCAGGCCTCACGAGGGATACCAAAATCCATGGATGCTCCAGTCCCATTAAATCCAATGTAAATGGTCTCCCTTGTGCAAAATGGCAAAATCAGGGTTTGCTTATTGGAATTTATATATTTTTTAATATGTTCAAGCCATGGAATCTGGATTAAAAAAAATCTGTGGCTATGAAGTGGCAACTGTGCTCATTAATTAATTACTTAAATAATTAACTACAGCGCGCCCATGCCATATGCAGGCGCGCCATACGCAGCCTTGAGCATACGCGCTCAATCTGTGGGTAGCGCGCGGGGCGGAAGGGGTGGCACGTCCCATTCAATTGAATGGGCGTGCACGCCCGTTGCGCCCCGCGCGCTCTCGCGCCGCCGCACACGAGCCCCATTGTTTCCAATGGGGCTCGAGCATAGGCGGAATTCGCCTTACGCGGCGGGATCCGGAACGGATCCCCCGCGTAAGGCAAGGACGGACTGTAGTTATTATTATTATTATTATTAACCTTTATTTATAAAGCGCTGTAAGTTTACACTTACAGTTACCCCCAAGATCTCTGCAAGCTAAGGGTCCGAACAGACAGGCCAAAATAAAGCTGCTTTGGGTTACTTTGGAGATATGCTGTTTAAATGACACATGCATCTTAAGAGACCAGAAGCTGTGGTCCAATTCTTAGGACTGGAACGTGTCTTTGGCGCGGCTTTTGGACTCTTAGGATGCATGCATCATTTAAACAGCATATCTCCAAAGTGACCCAAAGCGGCTTTATTTTGGCCTGTCTGTGTGGGCCCTAAGACATCAGAGATATGACCCTTGGTAAGATGCCGGTTCTTGGGGAATCCTGTCTCTAGCAATAGCAAACCTGATTCTGAAAGCAAGCATAGTCCTTCCCTGCAGCCAACTAAAATGATGCTGATAAACCAGCAATAAACTAAGCGTTTTAACAGCTCTGGTCTGGAACAGATCCAAGTTCCTTCTATTCTCTCCACACTCATCAACCTTATTCTGACTAATACCATGCGCACATAGTACACACTCGTGTGTGTGAAAGAGAGATGGAGAGTGAAAAAAACATCGAATTATGCCTGCAAGGGTCTCATAAAGAAATTCCTATGGAAAATAAATCAGAGACAAAATAATAATTACTAGCTAGAAGAGACTGCTCCACTCATATTATTAGGCCCTAACCAATGAAATGTGTTTTTCCCCCTAGCTTATCATGTCTCCACAAGAGTGGGAGATGGATTCTTCTAGGGATCTGGAGTGGCATGTAATCCGAACTCTCAGACCCCTTTGGCAGCTCCTTTGCTAGGGGTTTTGCATGGCTTTTTACAAATGCCACCGATCCCTTCCCGGAGTTACAGCTGGATAACTGGACTCCCCTTTCCGGCTGCCCTAACCCAGGCAATTTCCCCGGTTCTCGGGGGCAAACGTTCCCAGCATCTCACTTTGACAGACAAACAGGAGCTGTGGCTTGCTGCGTTCTCGGGAGGGTAATTAGGTTCATTAGCAGGCGATTAATTCCTTTACTCACCTGCCAAGTTTAGTCGATCCTTAGGGTTCGCTTTTTTTAAAAAAAGATAAATCCCCCAAAGGAATTACTCTCAGGAACTTGGTAAAATTAAGACTGATGTGTAACATGACAGGAACTTAACTGCACCATTTAAGACGCAAGGAAAATAATACCCATAATTGCCCTGAAGGGCCTTTGGAGAAGGGATCAGCCTCCTTGCTGAGGAATATGTGGTCATACCTCAGTGTTCAGAGTCAGGGTTGTTCAACAAATGTCTCATTTTTTCCCTTTAGTTGATCTCTCGTGCACACATATACAGTGGGCCCTTGGTATCCACTGCATTTGGTTCCAAGAACCCCCCATGGATACCAAAATCCATAAGTGCTCAAGTTCCATTATAGACAAGATGGTGTCCGTTACATAAAATAGCAAAATCAAAGTTTGCAATTTGGAATGCATACTGTATATTCTTGAGTATAAGTCGACCTCATGTGTAAGTCAAGGGCAGGTTTTGGGGCCAAACTTATGAATCTTCAAATGACCCATGGATATATCGAGGGTAAAACCTAGGGACATGTAACAAAGGTTGTAAAGGATGACGCAAAAGAAAACGATGCCAAAGAACTTACACAATTCCAGCCGATATAACTGTTTGTATTCATAGTAAAGGATGGATGGATGAGAAGGTAGAAGGGGGTCAGTGCTTCCAGGACAGATTATATTCTTGCCTTTCACCAGGGGATGGTTCCTTTTTTATATTAGAATTAAAGTACAGTACTTACATTGACACATGGATAAGTCGACTCTGTTTTTTTGGGCCAATTTTTTGACTAAAAATTCTAGACTTATACATGAGTATATGCAGTACAGTTGACCCTTGATATACGCTGGGGTTTGGTTCCAAGATCCCCCGTGGATAACAAAAGATTGGGACTGCAAACTCAGGTCAAGATTTGGGGATCTAAATGGTCAGTCCTTTCATAGGGAAATCAAAATTAGCTCTAAGTTGTAACTTAAAAAAATAATCACACATACATATAGAGAATGAGGCCCCATACAGACAGGCCAAAATAAAGCTGCTTTGGGTCACTTTGGAGATATGCTGTTTACATGATGCATGCGTCCTAAGAGTCCGGAAGCTGCACCAAAGCTATGCACCACACCTTAGGACTGGATCGTGGCTTTGGTGCGGCTTCTGGACTCTTAGGACGCATGCATTATTTAAACAGCATACCTCCAAAGTGACCCGAAGCAGCTTTATTTTGGCCTGTCTGTATGGGGCCTGAGTCTCACTTATCCGAAATACTTGGGAGCAGAAAACTTTTGGATTTTAGAGTTTTTAGGATTTTGGAATACTGTACTTGTATATACATAATGAGAAACAGTATCTTGGAGATGGAATCCAAGTTGAAACATGAAATTCATGTATGTTTTGTATACACCTAGCCTGAGGGTAACTTTATACCTAGTGTTCTTTTAATGATTTTGTTCATGAAGCAAAGTTTGCGTGCATTGAAACATCAGACAGCAAAGGTGTTACTATCGTAGCCACCCTTGCGGATGATTTTGGAATATTTTGGAATTTGGAAATCTGAATAAGGGGGACTTCATCTGTAATACTGCCTCATTTCAGACAGGTAGCTCTGGAGGAGTCTGTACTAGGCACCTGTAAAATAATCTGTTACCACTTGTTGCTGCTGCTTAAGGTGTTGCAGCAAGCTGTTGGTGTTGTAATATTGTTTACCCTGATGCATTTGCTGCCTACAGTGAAGACAGATAGCAGTTCCTGGGATCCCCTCCCACCTCAAAATGGTCCCAGGCACAGTGCTACTTTTTCTGGTGTGACTCAGACTGCCTTCCAGCTAACATCTAGGTAACAATTAGGGAGAATTGGGGTGTGGACAAGAGAATAGGTTTTGCTACCACACCTGCACAAACACATAAAAAACAGTCAACACAAAAGACAAACAGAAGATTAAGCTAGGGCGTTCAACAAGACAAAAGAAAATTTTGTAGTGTTGTGGTTTATAGTTGTTTTTCAATAGTCTATGTTCTAATGTACCGCCTTTTGGTGAAAAGGATGTTATAAATATTATTATTATTATTACAGTGGGTCCTTGTTATCCACTGGGATTTGGTTCTAGGACCCCTGTGGGTAACAAAATCTTGGATACTCAAGTCCCATTAAAAACAATGGCACGGTAAAATGGCGTCCCTTATATACAAGATCAAAGTTTGCTATTTGGAATGTATGCTTTTTAAAAATATTTTCAAGCCATGGATGCTTGAATCCATGGATTAAAAAATCCGTGGATAAGGAGGGCTGACATTATTATTATTATTATTATTATTATTATTATTATTATTATTATTGATGGGCTGCCATCACACCACATAATGGATGCAGTGTACCCGTGCTTTAGCTGCCATGGCTCCATCCTATGGAATTTTGGAACCTGTAGTTGGGGTACCAGCACTCTCTGACAAAGAAGGCAAAATATCCCACCAAACTACAAATTCCAGAATTCCATAGCATTGAGCCATGAATGTTAAAGTAGTGTCAACTGTATTCATTCTGCAGAGGAGATGCAGCTTTAGTGAGGCCAATACACCCCCCCCCCCACTGCAGCTCTTTCACGATCTGCTATTACCAGAGAAGGAAGAAATATCAGATGAGATTGACAATATAACTTCAATGGCCCACAAAATCTCTCCCTATAAACACTGTGATTGATGAGATTCATGCCCCAGGTTGCACTTTAGGGCTGTCACTGAGCACAATAGACTCTGCCGTTCCACTGCAGTTTGGAATTGGGCCAACCCAAGACATTGCAGTGCTAGTTTAGATTGAGCTGAGTCAATTCAATTCCTTTTGTCATTTGGGATTTGGCGGAATCAGTTGCAACAATCTAATTTGTACCATTTTCTTTTTCCAACAAGGGCATGACTCCAAGAAGTTTACAATGTGATATGCAAAACAGCCTCCTTGGGTGCCACCGCTGCTTTGCCGCTATTTTAGCTCTTGCATGAAGTCCTGGCTGCATCCATACTGCAGAAATAATCCCATTGGACACCATTTTCATTCTCATGGCTCAGTGCTATGGAACTCTGGCAGAGTTCTGGTGCCACAGCAAACTACAATTCCCAGAATTTCAAAACACTGAACCACGGCGGTTTAAGGGGGCATTCACACTTACTTTTTTGCCCCAAGGAAATCTGGATCTCCGCAGTATGCAATACTGGATCAGTATTCCCACTATGCTTTCCATTCCCAAATCTCTCTGGCATTTTAACCCTGTTGCCATTCACTTGCCATCAGAATAGTTTAAAATGGAGGTGCCTCCCTTTCCTGGAATGATGTAGCATGATCCCAGTCAGTTCAATAGCATACTCACACTACCAAAGATGCGGATCATTGTGGCTCTTAAAAAAAGACACAGGAAAAAACCTGGTATCAAATATACCAGGTGTAGAGGATGTTCCCACTAGGGGAAACCCCGTGTTCTGAATCGAATCCAAGGAGTGGCGTTCATATTAGGATCCGATTTAAACCTAGAACGGTTCTAGAGCAACCCGCAATCGTCCCCACTACAAATCGAATCGTAGAGCGGGATAAAAATTTAAATCGAATTTTCCTCATTTAACATGTGTTAAAAAAACACTAGGGTCCGACCTACGTTTTTCCATTGATTCGAGTTAGGAACTGGAGTATTTAAATAGGAACGACAGCCTTTGAATCGGGTTGGATGGATGGGAGGAGCGGACTGCGGTGGGGGCTGTCCTTGGGGGAGTTGCCCTTTCTGTCCCCATCCGTCGTGGCTGTCGCCATTTTTTCTTCCCTCACCCCTTTGTCCGCTGTGGTCTTTCAATAAGAGATAAGGATTATTTTTATTTTTTATTTTAATGGTTTACAGGCGCTTAATCTCTTCAGCGCTTTAAGCGCCTGAAGTCCCGGCTGCTCAAGCGCCTGCATCTGCCAAAGGACTACAAGGCTTCCCCTGGTGGATTGCAACCTCCCCTCTGTGTGGGGAGAGCCCATTTCTAACGGAGGAGAGGCAGGAAGGCAAGCCTCCTCTCGAAGAGGCATTCCCTGCCCGCTTGGGCTCTGATCTCGCCCAGGCAGGGAAGGGAAGGCTCCTCGCGAGGAGGCATCTGATCTCGCCCAGACAGGGAAGGGCTCTGATCAA
>NC_056531.1:10922184-10942614 GCF_019175285.1 Sceloporus undulatus
ATAATCCGGGTTAACGTTACGTCATTCTGACGTACTATTGATTGACAGCTCCAAATAAGGTATGGAAGAGAAGAATCGCTTTATTTAAACACCGATTTCATGCCAAGTAGGAACGCTTGCAGGTAAAAACTTCGATTTAAATAACCAGATGGGAACGAAGAATAATGCGTTTCGGAACGCGAGATAACACCAGGGTTATTTTGAATCGGTTTTATTAAAAACGTTGTATTTTAAATCGTTTCAAATCTTAAGTGGGAACAGCCTCTAAGTGGGTTTTCTGGCATTCCCTCCGCATTCGGGGCCAGTGTGAACATCATGGAAATAACCCAGTTTCACACTGGGTTATTTCTGTAGTGCAAATGGGGCCAAAGTGGTGTCAAACCAGATTATTTCTGCAACGTGGATGAAGCCCTAGTCGTATTTCATGCTGCCAGATTTTTCAGAAGCAAAACTTTGTCCTAAATAAACTGACAATCCAAGTCAAAGTACCCGACAGGTGAAAGGGGGAATGAGTGTGCAAAGATTCTTGTCTTTGCTGAATCAGTGCAATTTGTTTTATTGTGAAAAATAAAATAAAATAAAATACACACTTTAAATTCCTGGCAGGGAGCTTCAGAACTGGGGAATCCAATTAAGTCAAAGAGTACACAGAGTTAAAATTCCAAGCCTTCCCCACCCTTCTTTGAGAAGTGCAAAATCTCAGTCAATTTAATCTCATCGTGTTGGTAATTTCGTTACTGTTTGCATAGCCCTTTGAACGTGCGTGGCGACAAGCTTGAAGCGCACTGTTTTAACAACAAATCCCTCGTTGGGCAATGAGAATAATTAATCATCATCATCTTGTTCCAAAGGTGCTCCACCTCGCCAACCCACCCAAGCCCCAAAGGAGATGGAGTAGGTATTTGCGAATAAAGTAGGGCTTTACAAGGTAAATTGGCCTAAGGTACAATATTCAAATGTGAACTTTCTCCAAGAGTTCAGGGCAATTCTCACTCTTCCTGGAATCATTTGTATGGCTTCTGAAGCCATGCGCCTCATTCAACCAGGTGAGGAACCTCAACTCATACCCTCCAGGTGTCCCAATGTGACCCTTAGGCCCTTTCCTAGAGGGCCAAACCCCATTTTTCATGAGACTTTTATATGGTGATTCCCCAACTTCTGTACCCCCCCCCCCTGCGCCATTTGAAAAGGTTGGGCTGCTTCTCCTAGGGTTTCATTGCTGGCGGTAAGAGTGTCAAGATAAAATACAGTCGACCCTGCATATCCATGGATTTTTTTTATCCACAGATTCAAGCAACCACGGATTGAAAATACTCCAAAAAAATATAAATTCCACAAAGCAATCCTTGATTTTGCCATTTTATATAAGGGGCACCATTTTGCTATGCAGTTGTATATAATGGGGCTTGAGTGTCCACAGATTTTGGCATCTACGGGGGTACCTGGAACCAAACCCCAGCAGATACCACTGGCATAAGCATCTCTGGGCATGTGCAGTTGCCTGCATCCCAGCAACAGGCTGCCACTCATCCTTAGACCTCTTTGGCCCAGACGCTTGCTGTTGGTGCTGTTGTTTCCTTAGGGTTGCCATATACCAGTCCATCATATCTGGGCCTCCCACTTGCATATTATGCAAATTATAATAATTACGCATCGGGAGCCCTGGTGTCGCTGTGGTTAAATGCCAGTATTGCAGCCACAGCATTGTGAGTTTGATCTCAGGGGGCTCCAGGTTGACTAGTCTTCCATCCTTTTGTCGGTCAGTAAAATGAGTACCCAACTAGAGGGCAATTGGCTTACAGACTGTAAACCCTTTACAGAGTGCTGAGTTCACGAGACAGCAGTATAGAAATGTAGGTGCAGTACATTCCAGCAGGGAAACGCTGGCCCTTTGTACTGCGCAGCTGCACCACAGCACCCAAACCGTGCGGCACAGCTGTGCAGTAAAAAAGAAGCTTCTTTTTTGCAGTGCTGTAAGGGCTACATCGCAGCCCTTATGACGCCACTTCCTGTCAGAGATGTGTGGGTGCTCAGACGCCCACATGTCATCCATACGGCCCCCGTGTGGGCAGTGCCGCTCAAAAATGGTGCCGCCCGCACGTAGTAGGGCTCGGGAGTGTGTGGTTGGGGTGTGCTCCTGAGCCCTACTATCGCCGCCAGGATGTCACGTCCTGGTGGTCTGTATCGGGCTTTAAGTGCTATTCCTATTGCTATATTATCCATTCTGATTATGAAGGTTCAGCACATTACTATTGCACTTTTTCTACCGTTAGGTTTTAACCACAGCCCCAATACCAGGCTACGAGCTCTTTTTTCCTCCTTTCACCCCCACACTGGTGTGAAAGGGAAGGAGGCTTTCAAAGCAGCCCCAGAAAGAAATGGAACTCCCTTTACTCTCTCGAGGGTGTTGAGATGCGAAGTTCCACCATGTTACCTAGACCTAAGCTCAACCCGCCAATAGTCACTACTGGTGGGAGGGAATGGAAGAATAAGGTGGCCATTCTACCCCTGTGCAGTAGCAACTGGAGTTTGTAGGGTGGGATGAGAGTCTTACCAGTGTCACTCTTCTTGCACAGTTTCCGGCTTCATCACCACTGCCACATTTTAATCTATTCATCGGCCTGCAATGCAGGAGGAATCTGGGATGTACAGTTTAAATTGGTCCAGCAGGCTAGGAATATATTTTAGTCCCTTCAATCAGGGGTTTTCTCAGTTTTCTGGGACAAAAGGCAACCCCACACTGTTTCACTGTTCCTCTCTAAGTAAGAGAGCAACCACTTCTCAGAAGCAGCCCCTAGGCCTGACCTGGCCTTGCCTGGCAGCCTGCCTATGCAGGTTGGTCCTGGGAAAGATAACCAAGGGCCATCAATGTCAGTCAAGTGTAGATTGCGGACGAAATAGCCATGAAACTGCGGGTGAGGTGAGAGCCAAATAAGCTCCAGCCCAGAATGTAACACAATCTTCTTTGATGTCTCTCTTCAATTAAAGCATTTCCCTCCTGATCTTAAAACGTGCCGTTCATCTGACAGGTCTCCAAAGTCTCTCGGTGGCTGGGCTAGCTTGAATTTCAGTCATCTTCTCCCTCACCCTACTTGCACCCATCTGGACCACTTTCCCATTTTTCTCTTTTAGTCTGCGTACGAAGAGGTTTCCGACAAAATGGCGCCTTTGAAGGATTGTTGTGGGGTGCTTTCAAGTCATTTCTGACTTCTGGCGACCCCTAAGGCAAACCTGTCATGGGGTTTTCTTAGCAAGATTTGTTCAGAAGGGCTTTGCCTTTGTCTTTCTCTGAGGTTGAGAGAGAGTGGCTTGCCCAAAGTCATACAGCGGGTTCCAATGACCAAATGACCAATTTGGTGGAGCAACACTGTCACTTTGCATCCTTCCCTGCAGCTACACTGCTGCCTCCATCCCTTTGTAACTTCCAGTATAGAAATTTGCTATGCTCCTACCTGGCTAATAGAGAGAAACCGAGCAAGGAGAATAAAGACCATAAATTCACACCATCAGTCCCAGAGGGGGAAGTTCAGCTGTCTCTGTGATTTAAGAGCCCTCCTCCCCCCAGCAATAGTGTAGAGAGAGAGAGAGAGAGCAAACCACACACACATAGACTTGACAGAGGGGACCCTCCCGTATCTTTGCATCCTCTTTATGGGCAAACTCCTGGAAATGAATTGTGCAGATTCCAAACTCAAAGAATGTGATTGTCAAAAAGTGCAGACACTGAGCAAGGAAACACCTGTCCTCGAAGGGAGGCAATGCGTCTACCATGTCAAGGAAAGGCCTGTCTCAGAACACTTGAACCTGACCTACAGTCATATTGCAAGGGCCTTGGAGGTCATCTGGGTCCATCACCCCCATCTCAATGCGAGAAATCTAGACCTACAGATATCAATACAGTATGTGCTTGCAGATCGGCAATGACGGGAAGCCCATCCCAACTTTGGTTGAACAACGCTCCATCTACACAGCAGAATTAATACTGTATTGACACCGCTTTCACTGCCACGGTCCAAGGCTATGGAATCGGGGGATATGTAGTTTGTTGCGGCACCAGAGCTGTCTGACAGAGGAAACTACATCTCTCACGAAATCGCACATCCCAGAAATCCATGGCAGTGAAAGCAGTGTCAAGCCGCATTCTTTCAGCGATGCAGATGCGGCCCGAGTGGTTATTTCCAAACTCTTTTTCCTATGAAATGTGCTTTCTATGTGTATTCCTCTTGCCTAGAGTTTGGAAATTTAGTATGAAAAGCCTAATTAATACAGTGATCCCTCCACATTCACTGGAGTTAGGGGGGAAGGACCCCTGTGGATGTGGAAAAACCGCAAATTAAAAAGCCATTATTCTTTTTACCTTAAGAGAACACTTCCCTAGGAACCTCCAGTGCAACTCTTGTGGTCTATATCTGCCAGAGATTGATTGTAAAATCATGCTGGAGGACCTGCAAATGCCTAGAGAAATGTTTTCTTTCAGAACTTCTAGCTTCTCCAGCACAAATCTATGGTCAACCTCTGGCAGAGTTGCGCTGGAGGACCTAGAGGTTCCTAGAGAGAACATATGAATCAAAACCACAAATAAACAAAGCCAAAAATGCGGAGGACCAACTGTAAAGGTTTTTGTTAGAAAGCCCTAAAACATCATGCACTTGCATTATCATTCATGGGATGATTTTAATGCATTGATTTAACCATTAAATTAAACATTAAATTGTCAGTCTTAAGAGAAGTCCTACAAGATAGTGTCACAATTTGTTGCTCGCTTCTGTACACTGAGTGTATCTGTAATTTTAGGTGGCTTCACCTAGTCTGGAAATTTCTGGATGTTTTGAAAGCAAGCCCCACAATTCAGATGTTGGCTGGGGATGGTACTACTACTACTACTACTACTACTAATAATAATAATAATACAATTTATTTATATTCCACCTTTTCCTTGCGGAATCAAGGCAGATTACAAGTAAGGCAAATTACAAATAAATGGTAGGATTCATAGTCCAGTGCACCTGGAAGCAAAGAAGTGGGGAGAAATGTCAATTGCATTTCATCACTGATCCACATCTATCTTCTTCTTTCCTTTCCAGCTCAACACCTCTGCCAGCATCTATGGTATCTTCTCGCCAGTCTAACATCATGGATTGTTTATTCAGATAAGACAAGACTGATAAGGAAGAGCTATCTCCGATTACTAGTCCCAGCGACAGCAGTGCCACTAAAATGGATGGAACTTCCTAAATTAACACTCTTGTACGTGTAAATTCATTTAAGATGTGTATAGGATACAGTAATTTAAAGGTATAATTTTAATTTTCCCAGTTGTTCATGGCACAACTATTGCCATTGCATTCAGTGACATACGGGGATCACGGTTTATGAAGAACATTAATATGTTGTTATGGGAACCCTAAGGTGAACCTATCATGGAGTTTTCTTGGCAAGATTTGTTCAGAAGTTTGCCATTGCCTTCCTATGACGCTGAGAGAGTGTGACTTGCCCAAGGTCACCCCGTGGGTTTCATGGTCGAGCTGGGAATCGAACCCTGGTCTCCAGAGTTGTTTAGTTAAACTAGATAATGATAAGAACTGTGTACTCAATTGAAATTGGATAAACCTGAAATAATAATGAAGCCAATCTTCTGGCCAACACACTTCCTTGCATTCACTTATCCTTTTCATTCATTGACTTCCTCCCAGCAGATCTTGGTGCCGATGCTAAATTTATCTGTCCTGTCCCTTTCTATAAACTTCTATACAATTCTATCGTATACCTTCTAAAGCTGATTATATAGGTATACAATTTTCCAACTTTCCCCCCACCCGCCTTTGATACCAGCGATTGCCAACCCCTCCTCCCCATCCTCAGTCAAATACCAATCAAACCATCTTTGGTTTTAACAATAAAATTTCAGTTTCAAAAGAAAACGGGGAATAAAAGGGCAGGGTTTTGCAAAGGGAGGCCATATCAATTTATCTCGTTGGAGAAATCTCCTGATAACGTGATGTGTGTGTGCATGTGTTTTATATATATACACGCACTCATCTTTGCAGCTTTGATATTTGCGGATTTGACTATTCATGGATTTGATTAATATGTTCTACCTTGGAATATCTAGGTCCTCCAGTGCAACTCTATGGTCAACTTTAACTAAAAGTTGCACTGAAAGACCTAGAGATTCCTAGAGAGAATACTCTACTAGGCCTTTGTAGCTCCTCCAGCGCAGTTCTATGGTCAGTGTCTGTTGGATGTTGACCACAGAGTTGCACTGGAGGACCCAGAGATTCCTAGAGAGGTGTCCTCTCAAGTAAAAACATGGCGTTTTTGTTATTTGTGGATTTTCCATATTCACAGGGGTCTTGTGCCCCAACCCTAGCGAATATGGAGGGACAAGTGTGTGTGTGTGTGTGTGTGTGTGCACGCGCGCACACACACACACATATACATATAAATGGGGGGGGGTCTTCACCAACGCATGGAAAGATGTATGCTTTCTCTGTAATAGATATGATATTGCACGATATTTCTTAACTAAATGGGATGGAAAAGGAGAAGGAGACTGAGAAGAATAACATGCAGGCCTTGCAACGGAGAGAAATGATGTATGTGCGCCTTTCCCTAACACCTGTTATAGAGCTCAAATGCGCAAGGGTGGGAAGGGGAGCCCAAGCCTCACGCCAAGGAGAGCTCATGCGTTCAAAATCCCCCATTCCTTTACCTCCCAGAGTTTTTTTGTGCGGCACTCGGAGTGCAATTACATGCTAAATATCTGTCTGTCAATAGGCTGGATCCCCTCAATTTGTATGACACGCTTTAACGCAGGCCCAGCCAAGCCTAATGGAATGACAGCTATGCCCTCCAACCATAGACCCAAGGGCTCCTGGGATACTTTGCACTGGACGGCGCGGGGGGGGGAGAGGAGGAGAGAGACAGAGATAAGAAAGAAAAACAAAATATGATATGGGGCAAGGTTATTCTGCCAGTGAAAATACTCCTGGTAGAATGTGGATTGCATCTTTGTTGTTCACGTGCATTTTGAATGCATTTGATTAAGTTTGTAAGAGACCAAAAAACCCACTTAACCTGAGATAATTGATGTTGAGGTTTTCCCCCTGAATTTCCTGCTCTGGAACAAACTACCCTTCCTAGAAACCTGGGGTCAAACCAGATTATGTCTACAATGCAGATGTAGCCATCCTCAACGCATACATATGTCCCCCAACCCATAGAAATCTCAAACAACATCCCCAAGATGTTTGCGGATATCGGTTGCACTAGATCCAAATGCCAGACATGGCCAAGTTTCACAGGGCCTCTTTGACCGAATTGTTGCTGTTGTTATCTGCTTGGCTACAGCCTATGGCAACCCTATGAATGAGAGACCTCCAAGAACAGCAGCCATCTATTTCTCTGCAAACTTTTTTTTTTGAAAAATCTTTATTTTTATCATCTTATAACATAAAATAAACCTGTTCTTCATATATTTACAAT
This sequence comes from Sceloporus undulatus, assembly GCF_019175285.1. NCBI lineage: Eukaryota > Metazoa > Chordata > Lepidosauria > Squamata > Phrynosomatidae > Sceloporus > Sceloporus undulatus. The sequence goes on from NC_056531.1 coordinate 10,929,670, forward strand.
ATTATTATTATTACAGTGGGGCCTTCTCTTACGCGAGGGATCTATTCCGGACCCCCCACATAAGGGGAATTCTGAGTATGCTCAAACTCAGTTTAAATGAATGGGGCTCATGCACGCAGCGGTGTGGCAGTGCATGCGCCACAGGCGTGCGCACCATTACCCCTTCCAGGGTGTGCTGGCCCTTCTTCCGGCACGGCTTTCAGCATATGCTGAAAGCTGCGTAAGGTGTGCTCATGTATGACACGGGCGCACATTATTATTATTATTATTATTATTATTATTATTATTATTATTATTATTAAGCTTTATTTATAAAGTGCTGTACATTTACACAGTGCTGTACATACCATCAATTAAAATAGATAAAATAAGCCTACCTATGGTGTATATTCTACAAAAATCATTAAACATAATACCTATTAATACATCTTAATATTCAAATGATAAAATACAGCAGACAACAAATTAAAATAACAGAGATTATTACAAAGAATAACCCTAGACCGAAGTTTCACATAGCCTTGACTTCCCATGTCACTTCAGTAACGGGTCCTAAAACAATGTATCATCAAACTGACTTATTATTCAATAAAAGGAGAAAAAACAAAAGTTGAAAGTTTTACTTTCCAAAAACAGACCTCATGAAGCCTATTAGCTATCCTAAAGTTTATATTTGTCCTGCACCTAATTTCCATCTCAGTCTACAAAATTCTATGATCGGGAACCACTCTTCCTCTGTCTGCATTTTATCTTTATTATTCAAGCGGCTAGTCAATTTATCCATTTCTATCATTTCTAACAATTTCATTAGCCAAGCATCCACTCTTGGAATTTCGTGATTTTTCCAGTACTGTGCTAATGTCAGTCTGGCCGCAGTTATCAAGTAAAGTCAAATGTGCCAGTATTTCCTTTCGATTTGAATTGGAACTTTGTTCAACATGTTCAGGAGGTAAATTTCAGGCCTCAATTCAAATATAATCTGCAACATCCTTTCTAGAGTCATATGTATCTGTTTCCAGAATCTTACAGACAATGCCACCAAACATGAAACCAGGGACCAATAGCAGACTGACTTTTCCAGCAAGTATTTGAGGCAGTTTTGTAAATACAGTGGACCCTTGTTATACGCTGGGCTTTGGTTCCAAGATCCCCGTGGAGAACAAAATCCGTGGATGCTCAAGTCCCATTAAATATAATGACATAGCAAAATGGTGTCCCTTATAAAAAATGGAAAAGCAATGTTTGATATTTGAAATTTATACTTTTTTGGAACATTTTCAAACCATGGATGTTTGAATCTGTGTATAAAAAATCTGTGTATAAGAAGGGCTGAGTGTAGTTTTTTGTGGGTTTTTCAGTTTTTCTTCTCTGGAGACGCCAGCCACAGATGCTGGCGAAACGTCAGGAATAAACTCTTCTAGAACATGGCCACATCACCCAAAAAACCCACAAAAAAACCTATGGATGCCGGCCATGAAAGCCTTTGACTTCACCGTTTTGTAAATCTTCGCTACTTTATTGGAAGTCAAATGCCATCTCTGCTTCATTTTCCAGTAGTTTTCTCTATTTCCCTGCAAACGTTTGCAAACTTGTCTTGCAAACTCAGGTCAACCATGGCTTCCTTGTTGGAGCCTGTCCACCTAAAGTATGGTTTCCCTCTTTTCTTATTGCCTCCCACTTTCTCCAGCACTATTGTATTTTCCAATGAGTCACATCATCTCATGATACGTCCTCACTTTAATCGTCTTGGCTTCTAGGGAGAGTTCAGGCTTCATTTGCTCTGGGACCCTTTTATTTGTTTTTTTGGGCAGTTTATGGCATTCGTAGAAGTCTCGTCCAGCACCGCATTTCAGAGGAGTTGATATATCATATATACTCAACTATAAGTCGACCTCATGTATAAGTCAAGGGCAAGTTTTAAGGTCAAAATTATGTATTTTCATATGACCCTTCGAGGGTAAAACTTAGGGGCACACAAAAAAGAATCTAAATGATGAAACAAAGGAAAACAATGCCAAAGAACCTACAAAATTATGGCAGGCATAACTGTTTTGGCTTACAAGGCTGGATGGAAGAGAGAGTAGAGGGAGGTCAGTGCTTCCAGAACAGATTGCCCTCTTGCCTTCCTTAATAAGATGGTTTCATTCTTAATAAGAGTTAAAGTATAGTATTTACATTGACCCATGGATAAGTCGACCTAGGTTTTTGGGGTCAATTTTTTGACCAAAATTTCTAGGCTTATACATGAGTATATACAGTATATATTCTACAAACATAAACGTATAAACCTGTAGCTCCATTATCCAAATTCTCAATGTACTTCTTCTAAGGTCACTTTGTGGTTGGGCTCCAAGCAAACAGAAAGGCCCTTGAACACTTCCCAATCCATCATTCCCAGTGTGCAAATCAGTATTATTACTTTTCAGGCAAAAGAAGGCCCTCTTAACAAGCAGAAAGTATATCATTCATTTTAAATTTTTTAAAAACTGTTCCAAAAAGCTGGTGGTGAGAAGCAGCCAGGGCGGGGAGAGAAAACATATCCCAACTGCTCATTGTCATAAAGGGAACAAAACCCAAGTGGGGACGGCACATTAAAAGTAATGATTTTTCAGCCATCGGCCAGACAGCCGCCTAATCCCACGTGAATAAAGACCTCAAATGAATAGCACCCGTCACCATGATCCTTGATCAAGATCCCAGCTGGACGGACCTCAGACAAGCTGGTAAACATATTGGAGCAAATTCTTTGTTTTAACTCGAAGCGGGAGGAGGCGGCGGGGGCACTGATTCTCTCTTTCGTTCACCCTTAACAGTTGACTGCCAGTTGACTCCCTTGAAATCGAAGATCCTGTTTCAAAATGGGGGGGGGGGGAGACATATGAAAACATGCCCACATCTTAAACTCACACCTGCCAATAATAACCCATGAATGCCCCATCAGCAAACTTGAAGAAGAATGTGGTGCATAATGTGATAGCCAGGAGCCAAGCTGCAAGGAAGGTAGGATCCAAGGAACAGTGCAACCAGGAGGAAAGGTGGACATCCTCACAAAACATCTTAATGCTCTTTTCTTTCTTTCCTTCCCTTCCTCCTTCCTTCCTTCCTTAATACCACCTTTCTCCCATCATGGGCCCCATGGAAGGTAGGATCCAAGGAACAGTGCAACCAGGAGGAAAAGTGGACATCCTCACAAGAAATCTTAACACACTTTTCCTTCTTTCCTTGGCCCAGCATGGGCCCCCATGGAAGGTAGGATCAAGGAACAGTGCAACAAGGAGAAACGGCTGTCATCCTCACAAGACATCTTAATGATCTCTTCCTTCCTTCCAACATGGGACCCCAAATGGTTCATAACCAAATTCAAAGTGCAGCTAAAACTCAATCATATGTTAAAAAGTTTTTAAAAGCATTAATTTAAAACATAACTATAGGTACATCTGCACTGTAGAAATACCACAGTTTGACACCATTTTAATAGTCCTACATAATCCTAGGCACCAACATATTTCAGCAGAGACAACTAAAGACTTTGTAAAACTGCAAATCCCAGGATGAAGTTCCAGCACTTAGTGTTCTCAAACTGAATTATTTTGTTTTGCTTCCACTCCTCCACAAGCATCTGAGGAAGCAGACTGAAGTCTACGAAATCTCATGCTGACACTTCTTTTATCAGTGAATCTCAAAGGTGCTGCAAGATCTCTCTACGTACTTTCTTGTATATGTCTCCCCCACCACCATCCATTTGATTTTTCTCTTAAGTTGAACCAAAGGGGAAAAGAAGGTGGGGATGTGAAACAAGAGCAACTCAGTGAAAGCAAAGCCTCCATGATGTGATGTCAGATCAATGCGGCGGCGGTAGCGGCGGTCGGCGTGAAACGTTTCCACCAAAACTTGGACGGGGCCTGTCTTTTTTGCTTGCTTGAATGCTTGTCAATCGGAGGGCATTCCACATCTCCAGCACCGCAGCTAGAGGCGGCACATAAATTATCCTGGGCCACTGGGCCTTGGAGAGCATGTTTGCCAAGCCAAAGAGTTGCGCATGGTGTGCTGCAGACAGTCTCTTGTCCTCCTCAGCTAGCTTCCTCTGCCCCACCTCAAAGACTTTTGTTTCTCTATCTTGCTTCCATCACAAAGATCGGGGGCCCAGGAGTTATACCCAGGAACTAGACCCAAGGAGGCAAATGGTGACGGGGAGGACATTTACATGGCTTACATCGCACACAGGGATGCACCATCTTTTTATTGTATATAAACAAAGCATACCACACTTTGAAAATCTTAAGACTTGAAAGTGTTCCTCCTTATTGTTTTTACCTTGCAGACCTTGCTTTCCAAAGAACCTGGCCTATCCTTTGATCCCAGCTAGACCAGATCCACTGACCTGGCAAGTCAACATGTGAGTAAAGTCCACTGATTCAATAGGCCTACTCTAGTTGAGCGCAATAAGAACACATTAAGGGGATAGAGGGTTTTAGTTGTATGTTATTTTGTGAATATTATGTTATATGTTCCATATACTGTATGTAATCTGCCTCAATCCACTGGGGGAGAGAGGGTACAAATAAATGTATTATTATTATTATTATTATTATTCAGGCTAGTCTGAAATATAGGCGTACCACAGTTTAAAAGCCTCTGACGAAGAAGCTCCTTTTTACAAAGTCTTTTTTATGCCCACACAGCCCCTCTTTTTTTCCTTCTCTGTCTATCAGAAGATTTTTTAGCAGCACCAGCATGGAGAGGATGCTTAAGGAGGGCACGCGAAACATAGACTTTTGGTGTTAGGTTGCATCAGTTTGTCTGCAGGAGAACAATAAAGCTTAAGCTGGGAAAGAATAGGATTATCCTTTCAAAATGTCCCTGTTTCGCTCTCCTCTTCCCACTTTCCCCCTTTGTCCTCAGCTTACTTCAGTTGCCCTTCCCTGATGGTTCAGGCAAAAGCAATCTGCCGCAGCCTCTTCTAGCTTCTGCGTTCTTCCTCATCAGTAACTTTTGCTATCTTGACCACACTCTGATGTTGTATGGCCACACGTATCCCAGTTTTCATCTGTAAAATGTTGGAAGGTACATTTTCACCATCTTTGGGCCCATTTTTTTAGGATGGGAGGAGCTCTAGGACAACAGAAATGACTTGGGGGGAGGTTCACATGAAGCCCATGGGCAACACAATTCCCTGCTGTCAGGGGATGTATCCACATTGCAACAATAAACTAGTTTGACGCCACTTTAACTTCAGGGCTCTATGCTATGGAATTGTGGCAATTGTAGTTTTGTCTGAGATATTGAGCCTTCTCTGTCAGAGAGCTCTGGTGCCACAACAAATTACAATTCCCAGGATTCCAGAGCATGGATCCATGACAGTTAAAGCAATGTCAAACTGCATTAACTCTTCAGTGGGCCAGTCACCTCAGACCCTTTGTTTTTGCTAGGGTTCACAATCCCTTGGTAACTGCGTCTGACCCTTTTTATTAGGTACCAAAACCTTATTCTTAAATGTTTTGGGTTACTGAAGTGCTAGAAATTTGGAGACTTACGAAAAATTTACTGTGGAGGGTGGCAGAATTAAACTTTGGGACAGCCATGTCCTCACTTTGCCCTCTTGCAGCTACACCCTTGCAATGTGCACAGGCATCTCTGTTTCTGCACCCGCTGGCATGGTGTTCCAAGACCCTCCCTTGGCATCTCAGCTACCCGGAGCTCTTAAGTCTTAACAAAAAAGGAAAGCGGGATAACGCAGTGGGAGGCCTTGGTGTTGAGTCCATTTGGCAGCCATCTTCAAGGGCCTCTCCGTCATCACCCGTCCTCCTCCAAGTGAAGCCTTCTCCCGTTTGCATTGCCAGGTGGCACAGAGGAATTTTTTATTTTTATTTTTTAACCCAGCCCGAGCCCCTTCTCCTCTTTCAGCCCGGCCTCAGAACTTGCCGGATCGTTTTCCTTCCTCCGAGCTGTTTCGCTTGAGGAGGGTCTCTCCGGGCAAGAAACCCTAGAAAGGCTGCAATTATATTTGAGAAATGGAGATCAATCGCAGGCCTGCCTTGTGCGCACCAAACAGGCCTGTCCTTCCCAACAGTGACCGCTCTGGATTCAACGGCCCACCCAGGTCTTCACCATTTGTATTTACTATAAACAGTCCTTGCGATGGTCTGTATGGGTGGGAATGGCAGAGAAGGCCGAGGCTGAGACCATGGGAAAGGCTGCAAGGGTGGGCGAAGGAAGAGGCAGATGTGTGGGAACCTTATAGAGCTCTCCTTGGCTGCATCTGCACTGTAGAAATAATGCAGCTTGACCAGTATCATCATTATGGGGGTGCGGGGAGTGCGCACCACACTGAGAGACACCTCAGAGGGGATTGTGCATCCAGAGGGACTGGCCTGGCTGCTGGGCATGTGTAAAAGGGCATCACATCCTTTTCCTGCTTGCCCAACAGCCATGTCAGACCCCAAATGCCTCTCCGGAGGTGACAGTACTGCCCCCTTCAGCAGCGAAGGCAGCTAGGGTGGGGAGCCATGCCTTTTGTTTGGGCTCCGAAACAGCTATAGCCACGCCAGATCCCCAGTGGCCCTCTGGAGGCCACTGCAGTCCGTACCTCCAATGTCCCCCTCCACAGGGACGCCACTGAGCTTGGCACCCTTTAACTGCCCTGGCTCCATCCTACAGAATCCTAGGATTTGTTGTTTGGTGAGGCATGGTTAGGTTTTTCAAAGATATAGCCATGTCAGTCTGTAGAATCAGTATGTGGAGAGATCTTGCATCAACTCTGAGACTAACTAAAAGAAAGAAGTTGGCAGCATGAGCTTTTGTGGACTTCATTCTACTTCCTCAGATGCAGTTAGGTTTTTGTAATCTGTTACAAAGATGTTATACCCTAGTTCCGATATGGAACGTGCCATACGTCGTCCAGACATTTCACAACCAAACTTGGGTTCGGAACATGCATCATCCAAATAAGACAATGCCAGAACTGGGGGTGGGGGGCAAACAGGACCTTTGGCTCCTGCAGAAAGGGCCATGCTTCATGCCAACCCCAAAACATCACCAGGGACTGTTTCCCTGGTCTCAGAGTGTGGGCCCAAAATCTTTGGGGTTTTTACTAACCTGGCAGCCCTGTTCCCCACCCGCCAAGGTCCGTTCTCTTGGTCTCATAAAAATTACAGTCTTGCTGCCTTTCCAACAGAGATTTACTGAGCAGGGAATTTTCCCAAAAAAGACAATGAAACAGATGAGTGGAGGCTGGGACTGTTAATCTGTCATTCTTCGCCGAGCCGAAATTAGTTTTCAAACAAAATAAATAGTGAGGAGTGTACATAAGAGACGATAAATGCCTCCTCGGCACTTAGGACACATGAGATAATGCCACCCAGGTGTCTGAGAACCGGGAAGAGGAGGAGAACCGTGCTAAGCTCTCTCATATTTAGACCCGAGTGTTTAAAATGGGGGCAGCCCAAGGCATTTGGGATGTGGTAAAAGCACAAGGCAGCAGAGCCCAGACACATTTCACAGCCAGAAAGTGAGCAGACAAGGGAATCGACACCGGTGGCAGTAGGACAGTGTCTTCTTCTGCTTCCCTGAAGGCAGCAGACTAGCTTAAAACGGTCAAAGCAGGTCTGCCCATTGCCAGAAAAGAAAGCATCCATCAAAAAATAAGAGGAAAGAAGAGACACAGGTCTGCAGATCCTAACTTCATAGAATCATAGGGTTGGAAGGAATAGACCTCAAGGGCCAGCCAGTCCAACCCCATTCTGCCATGCAGGAACTCTCAATCAAATCATCCCCGACAGATGGCCATCCAGCCTCTGTTTAAAGATCTCCAAAGAAGGAAACTCCACCACACTCCAAGGGAGCGTCTTCCACTGTCGAACAGTTCTTACTATCAGGATGTTCTTCCTAATGTTGAGGTGGAATCTCTTTTGCTGTAGTTTGCATCCATTGTTCCGTGTCCTATCCTCTGGAGCAGCAGAAAACAAGTTTGCTCCATCCTCAGTATGACATCCCTTCAAGTGTTTAAACAGAGCTCTCCTTATATCACCCCTTAACCTTCTCTTCTCCAGGCTAAACATTTCTAGCTCTCTCTTGTGCACATAGAAGAAACGTTGGACATAATTACTATAATTAGAATAAAAAAATGATCCGCCTCAGTAGATGTTGAGGGACTTCGAATTCTCTGCAGTAGAGCTCTAGGCTGCTGCCACACTGCAGAATTAATGCAGTTTGACACCACTTTAACTGTCATGGCTCCATCCCATGGAAAACTAGGGTTTGTAGCTTGTCGAGGGACAGAATTCTCTGACACAGAAGGCTACGTATCTCACAAAATCATAAATCCTAGGATTCCACAGCATAGCCACAGCAGTTAAAGTAATGTCAAACTGCATTAATTCTGCAGTGCAGATGCAGAACTAGCATGGTACCTCTGAGGAGTGTGCACTAGAAGAAAATTCTACACCGAACTGCAAATCCCAAGATTTTGTAGGCTGGAGGCTTGGCAAATTGCTATGACTACATAGTGTGAATACACTCTTAAATTAGAAACATTTATGGAATGGTCTTTCTTCAAGAATCATAGAATCATAGAGTTGGAAGAGACCACAAGGGCCATCCAGTCCAACCCTCTTTCACATTAGACATTTATAGCATGTTGATATCGCTATAACTGCTGTGACTGCATCTTAAGAAATCCTGGGATTTGTAGTTTGAGGAGGCACTGGAACAGGGATTCTTAACCTTTGGTCCTCCAAATGGTTTGGACTTCAACTCCCAGGAATTCTGGCTGTTGGAGTTCCATACATATGGAAGACCAAAGCTTGGGAACCACTGCACATGAGCTCTCTGGCTGAGGATTCCAAATACCTGTCCCTGAACTGCAAACCCCAGGATTCCATGTAACTGTGTTGCGTGCACAAGATCCAAATCCTATCATTTCTCCATGTAGCTCAGTGCTGTCACTCTACCAGCAGTTCCAAGCCTTGGGTCCCCAAAATCCCGAACCAACATGAGCAAAGGAGTTGTAGGCCAACATCATCCAAGGATCCAGGGTTGAGACATCTATATGACTGGCAGCCTCTTTCCTGGGTACTAGACAGACATTTCCACCACTCGGATGCTGAGGATTATTTTTAAAATATTGTCTTCTCCATGTAAACTCATCCGCTGAGCGATAGTCTTGCGCGTAAGTTGCATCAATCAGGCCAGAAATCATGCCGTTGCCATTGACCTTGGCATAATTTTAGCAGCTGGAGAGAGACATAACTTGAGCATTTGGGTCTGAATCATTTGCAGCTGTTAAAACAGCAATGCCAGCATGACGTTCTCTTATATGCGGCGCTTGGATTGATTCTGAGCGTCTTCCTTCCCAGTGTCAATAGTTTAATGAAGGCTTTGAAACACAAATAAATGCTATCGATTTGTTTTAAAGGCTAACAGGAACCTGGAAAGCTCACTGTCTAAACAGAGCAGAAAATGATGAAAGTAATATTTTAATTTATTATTATTATTATTATTATTATTATTATTATTATTATTAATGTTTATTTATATAGCGCCATAACTCTGCATGGCATTTTACAGGCATCATCAAAATATTTATTTATTTATTTATTTGTAACCCACTCTTTTCCCAGAATTGGGACTCAGAGCAGCTGCACAACATTAAAAACAGTAGAATTAAAAGCATAGAAAAAGGGGACATTAAAAAGGAATTAAATTATTACAGTATTAAAACAGATAGTTATGAAAAGAATAAAACAAATTTAAAAAATAAAACTATATATGTATGTATGTATATATGTACATATACACACACGATGTCAAATTTTTAAAATGGTACAACATCTCAGCCTGTCCTTATAGCCATTCCTTAAAAGCGTATAACCTGCCAATGGCATGCAATTGAAAAGTCATAAAATATAAACTATACAAAATGAAGCAAGTTATGCAGTTAAAATGCAAACTGTAAAAATGAGTAACATGTACAATCAAATATAAAATTATAAAACAATATTAAAATACAGTTCCAAATGCTCTGGAGAACAAGAAAGTCTTTAATTCAGATTTAAAACTAGCAAGAGAAGCGATAGTCCATAGATGTTCGGGGAGGCAGTTCCAAGAGTACGGCGCAACAAGGGAAAAAAGTGCATTTGAGGAAGAAAGCTTTGGTTTAATTTTAATCTCACTTCAGCATAAATGTTTCCTTGGCAGCTTGTAAGTTAAGGGTCAGAATCATGTCGGCTTCCGGCCCATGCGCAAGTTCCCCTACAGAAGCAGCTGACTGTTTTTGTCTGATTCAAAATGTCAGTTCAAAGTAGCAGAAGCAGAGTTGCGCATCTGATGTCATTGTGAATATAATAATAATAATAGTAATGGTTTATTTATATTTTCCCACTTCTCCCAGATGGATCGAGGCAGGGTTACAGTCCACTAAAATACATACATCAATTGATAAAATACATATAATAACACATCAATAAAAGTAATACAGTTATCTTCAAAATGCAGGAATGAATTCAGCTCTGCATCGCAGAGGGACATGGTGCGAGCAGATGGATGCACACATTGGGTTGCATGGTAATTCTAAATGTTGCAGTTCGCCATTGATATGATGTTGGGGAACTCTGTGAACCTGAAGCCAAGCTGTGAGATCAGGTTGTAGAAGCCGGTAACCCCTGTTTTGGGGAGACGGTGACCCAACACCAGGTTTGTAATAGTTTTAAAGACGTTGTCCAAGGTGTTGATGTTCGGCAGAGAGTTCAGCACCATGGGCAGTTTCTTTAATGTCTGTAATTCTTTTAAAACCTGTATAATCGGCCCTCAATAGCCGCAGATTCTTTTTCCACGGATTCAACCATCCACGGCTTGAAAATATTTTAGATTCCAAAAACCAGACCTTAATCTTGCCATTTTATATAAGGGACACCATTTTACCATGCCATTGTTTTGAATGGGACTTGAGCTTCCATGGATTTTGGTCTCCAAAGGAGGTCTTGGAACCAAACCCCTGTGAATACCAAGGACTCACTGCATTTAGGGTTGCCAGGAGTCCTGTCTTTGAGTCCCAGAAAACATGCCTCTCCTAGCACTGGATTTTTATTGTTGCATGCCTTCAAGTTGCTTCCAAGTTATTTATTCATTTATTTACTTTTTATCCCTCTTTTCTTCCAATATAGAGAAGTGGCTGACAACAATTTTGAGAACAAAACAAATTAAAAGCAACACAAAAGCATTAAAAATGTAAACATAACATTTTAAAAAATCCTATCAAACAATTTATACATTTAAAAACATTAAGCATTTTAATCAGTGAAATCTTTGTAGAACTCTAGATAAACCATAAAATCTGAATTGCATCGCAACCAATACTCATCCGTTGGAAAAAGCCTGATGGCACAAAAATATTTTTACTCACCAAGAAAAGGAGAACAGAGATGGGGCCATCCTGGCCTCTTTAGGGAAGGAGGGCAAAGTCTGGGAGCAGGCACCAAGAAGGCCCTGTCTCTCTTGATTCCACCAATGGAACCTGAGAAAGTGGTGAGACAGAGAGAAGGACCTCTCCAAATTGTCTTAAGAGCTCACTAGGCTCATAAAGGGAGATAATGGTTTTTCAAATAACCTAAACCCAACCTGCACCCTATAAAAACCAGACTGTCTGCAACCACCCAGAGGAGCTTTTTGGCGACCGCTCCCAGATTATGGATCGGCCCGCCGGTGGAGATCCATCACATTACCAACTTAGACAGCTTCAAAAAAGCTGACAAGATGGATCTCTTCCGGCAGGCCTTTCCCGAATAGAATACCAGCCACCAAATTAGAATTTGTTCCCTTTGAATCTGCTATAATTATAGTCTGTTTTTGCTGTTTTCAAGGTAGGTTTTAAATTGTCCTTTTTAACCATATATACTCGACTATAAATCGACCTCATGTATAAGTCGAGGGCAAGTTTTGGGGCCAAAATTATGGATTTTGCTATGATCTGTGGATAAGTCAAGGGTAAAATTTAGAGACACATAGCAAAGGATCTAAAGAATGAAGCAAAGCAAAACAATGTCAAAGAACTTACAAAATTCTGCAAGGCATAACTCTTATGTGCTTATTCTTAAGGCTGGATGGATGAGAGAGTAGAGGAGGGGCAGTCAGTGCTTCCAGGACAGATTATACTCTTGCTTTTTCACCAGGAGATAGTTTCTTCTTTTATTTAAGAGTTCAGATACAGCACTTACATTGAACCATGGATAAGTTGACTCAGGTTTTTTGGGGTCAGTTTTTTTGACCTAAATTTCTAGACTTATACATGAGTATATACAGTAATTGTTATTTTAAGGGTGGGGTGGGATATTGGGATTTGAATTCTACACTTTTCACTTGTAAGCCACCCCGGGGCAGGATAGAAATAAAACATACATACATACATTTATTTATTATATGATGACCCTAAATGAACAAACCTATCATAGGATTTTCTTGGCGAGATTGTTCAGCAGGGGGTTGCAATTGCTTTGGAGCTGGGAGAGCATTGCTTGACAAAGGTCACCCCGTGAGTTTCCATGGCTGAGTGGAGATTCGAACCCCAGAACTACTCCAGCACTGAAAACACTACATCATGCTGGCTCTCACATAAGGCCTGTAAGTGTTCCTTCTTATAAGGGATGTCCCCTATTTGAGACTGGAAGTCTTTCCTTGGATATAGGCTGGACAAGATGCCGAAAAATCCTGAGCCAGATTCTGAGCCCATACAGACAGGCCAAACTAAAGCTGCTTCAGGTCACTTTGGAGGTATGCTGTTTAAATGACACATGCATCCTAAGAGGCCAGAAGCCGCGCCAAAGCCACTGTCCAGTCTTAAGGACTGGAGTGCAGCTTTGGCACAGCTTCTGGCCTCTTAAGACGTGTGTCATTTAAACATCATACGTCCAAAGTGACCTGAAGCAGCTTTAGTTTGGCCTGTCTGTATGGGCC
>NC_056531.1:10962614-10970024 GCF_019175285.1 Sceloporus undulatus
ATATTTGAAGGGATGTCATATTGAGGAGGAAGCAAGCTTGTTTTCTGCTGCTCCAGAGAACAGAACCTGGAGCAATGGATGCAAGCTCCAGGAGAAGAGATTCCACCTCAACCTTAGGAGGAACCTCATGACTATAAGGGCTGTTCGACAGTGGAGAGTGGTGGAGTCTCCTTCTTTGGAGATCTTTAAGCAGAGGCTGGATGGCCATCTGTCGGGGATGCTTTGATTGAGAATTCATGCATGGCAGGGAGGTTGGACTGGATGGCCCTTGGGGTCTCTTCCAACTCTATGATTCTATGGCGGAAATAATCGGCTTTGACACCACGTCCACTGCCATGGTTCAATGCTATGGAACCCTGGGAATTACTGTATATACTCAACTATAAGTTGACCTCATGTATACGTCGAGGCCAGGTTTCGGGGCTAAATTGGTGGATTTTGATATGACTCAGGTCTAAGTGGAGGGTGAAACCTAGGTGCATGTAACAAAGGATGAAGCAAAGGAAAACAATGCCAAAGAACGTACAAAATTCCAGCAAGCATAACTGTTTCTGCTGGATGGATGAGAGATGAGAGGAGGGTCACTGCTTCCAGGACAGATTATACTCTTGATTTCACCTGGAGATGGTTCCTTTTTTAATAAGAGTTAAAGTACAGCACTTACATTGATCTGTGGATACGTCGACTCAGGTTTTTTGGGGTCAAGTGTTTTACTAATATTTCTAGACTTATATATGAGTATACAGTACAGTGGAGGTCCGGTTCCCCAACAAACTACAGCTCCCAGTCTTCCATAGCATTGAGCCATGGCAGTTAGAGTGATATCAAATAAAGAAGTTGGCAGCATGAGCTTTCATAGGCTTCAGTCTACTTATATCTTTCAGTTCTTTGGTTTGGTTTGGTTTTTTTATCCATGGTCTTTTCATCCTGGAGCACTCCAGATGTCAAATTGCAGCTCTCATCGGGCTTAAGCCACATGATGGGTTCCAATTATATGTGTGTGTGTGTTTTTGTGAAATGATATAATGGGAGAAAATACCCACCCTGACGCATTGCATTCACCGATTTGAATCTGCCTGCTCAACCATCCCTGACTTTTGCACTCATGACAGCTTTAAACCTTATGTTTTTAAGAGTGATCTGATGCAAATATATCAATAAATAAAGTAAGAAAATGCATTCAGACATCACCAAAATATTGGGGGAGTGGGACACTGAAGGAAAGGAAGACCAGTTTGCTTATTAAATTGCAAAGCATCATTCTTAGCAGAAAATATTGAAAGATGGTCTTTTCTTTTCCAGAGAGGGAACCATTTTAAAAAAGAAGAAGCCTTGACTTTTCTTTCGGCCATGTGCGCCCTGATCTGAGTCCTTTCTGTCCAAGCTTGGAAAAGTTACTTTTTTGGCACCCCAGTTTCCAGAATCTCTCAGCCAGAATGACCAGTAATGTTTCCATAGATGCCATAGTGAGTGATGTCAAAATGGATTTCACCAACCCATCAGTTTCTGACTTTCTTTTTCTAGTGGTTTTAGAAACTAGTTCCGTATTTGCTCAGACATCCATCCCACATCCAAGGCTTAGGACTTAACAGATACAGATTACGGAGAAACCAAGAGATAGAAATGTAGGGTTAGCAGAAATTCCCAAGGGAGAGGAAGCTCTCCTGATGTGTATATAAAACCGCAGGTTTCTTCCCCCCCCCCCCAAAAAAAAAGTGCCCAGATTTTTTTTTCTTTCTCAGACATGAATGGCAACTCACTCGCAGCAAGCATGCCATTGAACCGCACAGAACTTAACTCAAATCACTTTGAAGACGTCCAAGTCACACATCTGGCATTGCAGAACTTAACCATAACATTTTGCTACGCGAGCGAGCGAGAGATCGGAATAGTTATTTCAGATCACAGGACGGTTTGTTTTTATAATGCGAAGGGCAGGGTGCTCCGTACAGGGCCATCTCTTCCATGGCGGACACCTCAGACGCCAGATTTTATGTGTCAGGAAAGGGTTGCCAATTGTTTCTTATTAAAATGTTTGTTATGATTTTCTTTCCAGAAATGAGAGGTTCTGGGGTTGGATTTTTGCTGTCTCGGGTATGAGAATAACTGCCTCATGCCATTTTCAATGTGTGCCATTTGCTTTCCCAACTCAGGCAGCAAAATCTCAAGGGCTGCCTAGACCTGAAAGCATCCAGTATGAGAAGGCGGCTAGAAGAGACTGGCAAAGAGTTTACCTGATGCCATCCAGCAGTGTCTAGCATACTTACCCTCCCACAGTTTAGATATTAAATATTGACCAGCTGGAATGTATCCAGAGGAGGGCAACCAAAATGATGATGGTCTGGGAACCAAGCCTTATGAGGAACAATCTAGGGAGTTGGATATGTTGAGCTTGGAGAAAAGAAGACTAAGACAGGACATGACAACCTTGTATGATGATGATAATGTTCTTCTATAAGAATAAGAATAATTTTCTACCCTGCCTCTCCAACAAGATCAATGCAGTTTACATCTGAATATCTGAAAGGATGTTATGTAGAAGATAGAGAAAGCCTGTTTTCTGCTGCTCCAGTGAATGGAACACAAACCAATGAGTTTTATTTTACAAGAAAAGAGATTCCAGCCCAACAGAAGAACAACTTGCGTAAAAGGACCTTTTGGAGGTTTAAAGACCTCTCCTTCTTTGGAGGTCTTTAAACAGAAGTTGGATTGGCATCTTTTGGGGTGCTGTAACAATGTATTCCTGAACTGGCAGTGGGGTGAACTAGATAGATCCCTTCCAGCACTATCATTCTGTTCTATAGGGCTTTACTTTTCCCCCAGCTAGCTTGGGGACAGGGAGGTGTACTCCCAAAAACAGTAATTTCTCCAAGCCCGGCTACTGCTTGGCAGCTCCATGGCACACACAGAAGTCTGTTGGTGTATTACATTGGTGTACGTATGGATGTAGAGAGATTCTGTAGCACCTTTGAGACTAAGTGAAAGAAAGAAGTTGGCAGCAGGAGCTTTCATAGGTTTCAGTCTACTTCCTCCAATGCTTTTCATGTATGTTCCCCAGATGTTCTCTGGGGTTAGGGACACAAGGCCCCCATGAATGTGGAAAAACCACAAATAACAAAAACACTATGTTTTTACCTGAGAGAACACCTTCCAGGAATCTCTAGGTCCTCCAAGGCAACTCTGTGGTCAGCATCTGCCAGACATTGACCATAGAATTGTGCTGGAGGAACTACTAATACCTGGTGGAGTCTTCTCTTTAGGAATCTCTAGGTCCTTCAGTGCAGCTTTTGGTTCAAGTTGACCACAGAGTTGTGCTGGAGGACCTAGATATTCCTAGAGAGAACATATTACCGTACATACTCAACTATAAGTTGACCTCATGTATAAGTCGAGGGAAGGTTTTGGGGCTGAAATTATGGATTTTGATATGATCCATGGATACGTTGAGGGTAAAACGGAGGGGTATGTAACAGAGGATGTAAAGGATGATGCAAAGGAAGATGATGCCAAAGAACGTAGAAAATTCTGGCAGACATAACTGTTTGTGCTCATTCTTAAGGTTGGATGGATAAGAGAGTAATGGGAATCCATGTTTCTTTTTGGTGCTCCCAGGATGGAAAAAGCTCTTGCCTTTCATTCAGAGAAAGGGGATGGCTCCTTTTATATATATTTATATTGTACTTACATTGACCCATGGATAAGTCGACTCAGTTTTTTTGGGTCAATTTTTTGACTAAATTTCTAGACTTATATATGAGTATATGCAGTAATGAAATCCATGAATAATCAAATCCACCAAAGTCAGAGCCACAAATGTGGAGAGACGAGTGCAGTTATGCTTTGCTCGGGGACCGGAATGAACTAGAATCCCCAGAATTCCATAGCATTGAGCCATGTCAGTAAACATGGTGCCAAGCCAGATTATTTCTGCAATGTAGAGGCAGCCCAAGAAGCATGGAGGCATGGCATCGACTGCAGGGTGGTGCAATTCAGCTTTTGGGCCTCTCCTGTGATGGAAGGGGGCTGTCAGCCAAAAAGGATACAACCAAGCTGTCAGGAAGCTGCCCTTCATTCTCAATTTCACTGGGAAACAAAACATGCCCGGCCCTTAAAGAGGGAAGATACCAGCTGTGGGAAGCCTAGGGGTTGTTTATTCCCCTTTCCTCAGCAGTCCCCAAAACACAACACACACACACACATAAAACCCCTGTCAGCCTTCATCTGCAGGTCCCTAAAGAAAAGGGGATTTGTTTAGCTCCCTACTGGAGCCAGATCCTCTTGGTGCCAGGATGACAGATGAGTGAAAACCCTGTGAGTGACATGAGGATGCTCTTTCAATTAGCAGGGTGGGCTTCTTCTCCCCTTCCCACGTTTTACGCTCACCTTGAAGGCCTGTCCATCTTCTCCTCCACTTCCCAATGGGCTCTGCAACTATAGTTCACCTTCTCGTTGGTTTTATTGTGGCCTTCTGGTGCAAAGAAAGTGTTTCATGCAAAGGATGTGCAAGCCCAGGGCAAGGCATTTACAGGGCCGGGAACCTCCGAAGAGCCAAAGAGGGCAGACGGAGGGCATTGCTCCCCCAAATAAAACTCTGGATCCCACAGTGACTCGAAGGCACACACCACATGCTCACAAATTATTTATGCTTCTAATCTGGGATTGTTTCAAAGTGTTTATATTGTGTGCTGCCCTGGTAGCCTATGATGAATGTTGTATCAATCAATCAATCAATCAATCAATTACTCAATCAATCAAAGGTATGCTTTGACTGAGAGTTCCTGCATGGCAGGAGGTTGGACTGGATGGCCCTTGTGGTATCTTCCAACTCTAGGATTCTATGATTCTAAGGGAAAGACCCTCAGTTTGAGGCCTTGGAAAAACTCCAACCAATCAGAGTAATAATAATAATAATAATATCCCACCTCTCCCTATGGATCGAGGTGGGTTACAATAAAAAGAAATAAAAATACATAGCACATCATAATCACTATTACAGAACCACAGCCCTCCACCAGTAGGTGATACTGGCCTAAATGGACCACTATAAAGCAGCTTTACGAGGCACTGCATCATCCGCTGTGGCAGCTGGTGTTGGCTTACCGAAGCTCGTGCTGGAATAAATTCATCTTCGAAGGTGCCACAGAATTGTTTGTATCCTTTTAGTAACACAAGGCTGGACAAGGCATTCTTTCAGCCCGAGCATCAATCTGATAAAGATGGCTGCAGGCAAACAGGGCTCAGAGTCAACACTGGAGATAACAAACAATGGGGAAAAGGTCCATCAATCCAACTGCATTGACTCACAGCAACCAGAGGAGAAACACCATTGGCACTCCCTTCCAGTCTTGCAGCCCTTGAAGCTCCTCCAAAATGCTGCATAGATGGTTGGAGGGTACTGCTGGACAGGATGAGATATCATATAGTGTCCTTTGGTGGTGGGAGATACCCAAAGCAATACTATAGCGTTTACGTTTGAAATGTAGACACTCCTCATGATAGCCCCATAGACAACACCTTCCCACCCTGAGCTTCCAAAAAAGCAGACAGATGTGTTCATCTATCTATCTATCTATCTATCTATCTATCTATCTATCTATCTTAAAAGGTTTGGTATTTTTCATTTGCACTGGAAGCTGGTCTTTTGTAAGGCGAACGGACCTTAATTGCCCATTGAAGACCAAGCCACCTCAAAATGCTTTGCATGAATACAGGGATGGATGTTAACTGCTGCCAGATTGACTTTTCATTATGGTGATCCTATGAATGGGAGACCTCCAGATCCTTCTGTGATCAACATTTATCTGATTGTTATTTGATATTTGATCTTTTAATTTGTTGCCTGCTTGTTTATATCTAATTCTATCTTGTATCATTATCTATTGTTTTATATGTATTTTGTAGAATGTATGCCATCTGGCAGGTTTCATTTATATCGATTTTATTGTTTGTATGTAGAGTGCTGTATAAATCTACAGAGCTATATAAATAAAGTATAATAATAATACCAACAACAACAACAGCCCAGTTCAGATCTTGCAAACTCAGGACTGTGGTTTCCTTGATGGAGTGTATCCACCTGTAATGCCATCTTCCTCTTTTCCGACTGCCTTCCACCTTACCAAGCATTCTTGTCTTTTCTAGTGGGTCATGTCTTCTTATGATGTGGCCAAAGTACAACAACCTCAGTTTAGTCGTCTTGGTTTCTGGGGACCTATTTATTGGTCTTTTTAGTAGTCCGTGGTATCTGGAGATCTCTTTTCCAGCACCATGTTTCAAAGGAGTTGATTTTCTTCCTAATAGTTTTCTTCTTTGTCCAGCTTCCACAACCACACACAGATGTGTGACTCTGGTATTCAGTAATGTATCTTTACACTTAGTTCCTTCCTAGCTGCCTTTCCAAGATGTCTTGTGCTACATCTGCACCACAGAAATAATGTAGCTTGACACCATTTCAAATGCCATGGTAAAGGGCTGTGGAATTTTTGGGATTTGTAGTTTTGTGAGATATTTAGCCTTCTCTGAGAGAGTGTTCTGGAACCACGAGAAACTACAGATCTCAGAATTCCATAGCATTGAGCCATGGGAGTTAAAGTGGTGTCAAACTGGATTATTTCTGCAGTGCAGATGCAGCCAGTCTTCTTTACAAGGACTTTAAATTCTACAGACACAAGGATTGGTTTAATGCACTTCTTTAACGGTATTATAAATTTTGATATCAGCAGTTCATTGTCTGTGCCACAATTTCCTCCTTGTTTTGTTTTGTAGACAGAATGGAACATCTCCATCTTCTGCTTTGAGTCATATAGTCTATTTGATTTCCATAAGGAGGAATTAACATTAGCCCTCTTGGGCTTGCACAGAAAAATAAGATGCCCATTGTTCCTGGGATAGAAAACAAGCAGTGAAACTCATCCTGGCACAAAGTTGGACTTCAAATGGGGAACACACTTCCAGAGTTTCAGGGCCTAAACCATTCCAAAGACATTCTTTTTATTCCTTTGCTCCCCATACATTTTTACTTTCTTCCACTGTGAACTCATTCATAGGAGGATTAAGGTACAGTGAAGACTATATACAATTGTCCCTCCATATTCATTAGGGTTAGGGGAACAAGACCCCCGTGAATATGGAAAAACTGCAAATAACAAAAACACTGTTTTTACCTGAGAGGACACCTCTCTAGGAATCTCTAGGTCCTCCAGTGCAACTCTGTGGTCAATGTCCAACATACACTAACCATAGAATGGCACTGGAGTAGCTACAAATGGTCTTTCAGTGCAACGTTTAGTTGAAGTTGACCACAGAGTTGCACTGGAGGACCTAGACAATCCTAGAGAGAACATATTAATGAAATCCGTGAATAATCAAATCCGCAAATATCAAAGCCGCAAATATGGAGGGATGACTGCA
>NC_056531.1:10970124-10975655 GCF_019175285.1 Sceloporus undulatus
TTAATATGTCCTCTCTAGGAATCTCTAGGTCCTCCAGTGCAACTCTGTGGTCAATGTCCAACATACACTAACCATAGAATGGCACTGGAGTAGCTACAAATGGTCTTTCAGTGCAACGTTTAGTTGAAGTTGACCACAGAGTTGCACTGGAGGACCTAGACAATCCTAGAGAGAACATATTAATGAAATCCGTGAATAATCAAATCCGCAAATATCAAAGCCGCAAATATGGAGGGATGACTGTATGTTGATTGTCTCTTGCTTTTCAACTAACATTAGTGTTCAACTCAGCTCAAGATAAAATGCAAATAAAACAGCTTGAAGAGCTGTGACTTCACCAGGCCAGGTAGTCCCTCCATCAGTGGAGATCGCAACTATCCGGCCCTACGGTTGTGTTCATAGTTGCGGTGACCAATTTGTCATCAGGTGTCCAACCTTCCAGGCCACTTTGTGTCATGGAAGATAAGTTGCCCTTCCAAGATATCGAAAGCCAGTTGTAGCATAGTGGTTATAAGTGTTGGATTGGGACACAAGTAATCCAAATTCAAGTCTTTTCTCAACCCATGAACCCCTAGCATAAAGTGAAGAGGAGGAGATGCATGAGGTCACATTGAGCTCATTGGAGAAAAAGTTGTATATAAATATAAATAATACACAAATAGAAATAGAGCGAGCCAAGGGCTGCCTTGGTGAGGAGTTACAGAAACTGTCTTTCTGCCTGTCTTTCTTTCACTCTCAGTTTGAGCATGCAGCAATTTGCAAAGATCTAAACAGCTTCTCAAAACCACAGGGTCCACCCTGCATGTGTTTCATTTGTGGAAAGATCAGGTATGCTTGAAGAAGAGGTCCCACCACCATCCCCCAAAACAATCGCCCAATTTCAAGATGCATTCCCTAGACATTCCTCGGTGCTTGGAAAAATTAGAATAGGAAAAACACCCGCTTGTTTTTGCAACTGTAATGAAATCAAGATAACCTTTGGCATTTGGAAGGATGGAGGCCAAGGCAGAGCGCTCTTTGACCTTTCCTTATGACCTTGAGTCGGCCTGCGATTCCACAGAAGGTAAAGATATTTTGGCCAACGCAAGGGACGGAGGTAGAAAGGCTTTGGTTACCGGTCGGCCGATGATGCCGCAGGGCTGTTGGGTGACGTTTGAATGACTGCCCTCTTTGATCTCGTGCATCTTTTTAGGGGAAAAAATCCTTCTTAACTGGAAAGATTGTCATTTGCATGATGCCCTCTGAGGACAATTTTCAGGCAACGCAGTTCAGAGGACACTACTCTGATCTCTGACTGTGATTAATTATCTAAAGCAATGTAGACGGAGGACAGGCTGAGAAGATAATGGAATTGTCTGGAAAGAAGTGAACAGCATGAGCTAAATCCCTTTACCCTCTAAGATAAGGAAAAGGCATATCCATCTTTGCAAATGGTTAAATAAAGTTATATTTAGCGCTGTGTAAATCTACAGCACTATATAAATAAAGTTTAATAATAATAATAATAATAATAATAATAATAATTTTTAAAATTATTCATTAGTTACCCTGCCATGTGCTCAAAGTGCCACACGCAGCTTCCGTCTGTTCCCAACAATCCAGTGGAGTAAGTCAAACTGAGAGAGAGTGACTTGGCCGATGTCCAGACCCATAGGGCCAGTGCGCCTAGTGGGGTTTTTAACCAGGGTTTCTGAAATGGCAATCCAGCACTCTAACCACTACACCATCCTGCTTCCATCCACCGTCCTGCCTCTCGCCATTACATCGTTCTGCCTCTAGCTATGCACACCCATGTGCACATCGTTTCCCAAATTTCCACAATAGATGCATCACCACACAAGAAAACGAGTACATGGGCTGATCGCAGAGCCACATCTCTACACTAGTGGTGAGGCTGCCATTCACTGAAGGCCACGTAAAGATGTCATGCTGCTAAGTGAAACTTCCATTTTAAGAGGCGATTATGTCACTAGGGCGTGCGGGGAGTGCGGACCATACCGGGTGACACCCCAAAGGGGAAGTATATACCTGGTAGAACAGTACACTCGATGGGAATGGCACAGCTGAGTCTCCCTTTCTTGCTCACCCTTTCTCGTCTCCATTTCTCGCTCACCCTTTCTCGTCTCCCTCTCTGACTCACCCTTTCTCAAATCCCTCTCTTGTTCACCCTTTCTCATCTCCCTTTCTCACTCACCCTTTTTGTCTCCTACTCTCACTCATCCTTTCTCATCTGCCTTTCTCGCTCACCCTTTCTCATCCCCCTATCTTGCTCACCTTTTCTTGTCTCCTTCTCTCACTCACTCTTACTCTTCTCCCTTTCTCACTCTCTGTTTCTCATCTCCCTTCGGCCCTGCTGGCAGGATTCTGAGAAACATCTGACCAAGCCTGTGTGGGACACCAGAGGAGATTAGAGATGACAGGACTCCAGGAGATCCAGCAGGACTTTTCTTATGTTCCAGCCAAGGGAAAGAACCCAAAGAGTCGCTGAGCACAATCCAACTGCAGATGCTGAAAGACAGACAAGAGGATATCATACATACAAAACAGACTGGCTATGTTCACATTTTTAATCGCTGTTTCAGACTTATCTCCTCTTTCCGACCCTTGATTTGCACATCTTGCTCATTTTACTCACTCAAATGGTCCTATTAAGGTCGATTAATTTCGCTTTGGGAGGTCCTGGCCATCTGGATCATGCATGTGACAAGAAACCATAGTGAGGTAATGTGCAGGGAAAATAAGAGATGAGAGCAAGATTGCCCCATATATATATATATATATATATATATATATATATATATATATATATTTTACCTCCCCCCCCCCCACATATATATATATGGGTAGGTAAAAGAATGGTTATGTTAGGATCAGTGGTGTTATCATAGGAATTTATCACACAGAGGGCGAATTGGTGAAATCCCATGCAGAAACGGGATTTTAAAATCTGGGTGTTGTCAGTTGGGTTGGTGTGAAAGAGAAATAACGTGAAAATAATCTGAACGGAAAGGGGGAATTTAACGGAAGTAAAAAGATGCTGGTTTTGATGACTTTGTGGTTCCGGTTATTTTCGCGTTATTTCACTTCCATGCAAACGCCATTTGATAAACTTCCCGCAAATGCAAATGTTAACCTCGAACGTCATCTGAAATACAACTCGCAAATGCGGGTTGATTTCAGTATAAATTTAGTTTCTGCATGTTATTCGTCCCATGTGATAAACTCCATAGACATTTCTCATTAAATGTGTATCTCCTACCCTTATTGCTCAATTATTATTATTTTTCTACTAGCTTATATTTATCCCTAGTAATATCCTTATAGCTCATGAAAATTTTTGGTTTGGGACATTTTGGATTTCGAAATTCCAGATAAGGGAGACCCAAACTGCATTACTTCTTATAGTGGTGGATCTGCCAAAGGTGGACTCTTTACAGTGGTGGACTCAGCCTGGCATCCATGCCCTCCAGATTGTTGGCAGATAACATTAGCATCAATATCGATGACCAAACCAGTCCAATACATGAAAAATTGTCCGACTGCATAGATTTGCATTCGGATTCTTCTCTTCCCCAACCCCCAACCTCCAGTAACTTAAAGACGACAAAGTACAAGTTACTTTGAGGTAATGGTGCCCCCTACTGGCCCATATGAAGCCATTTGTATCAGACCTGGACATTCCTCGATTGAGAAAGAGGCAGGGTGCAACTTGTCCTCCAGCTCTATCCCATCAGAGTAAGTGAGACAGACCTAGGTTAATCTACCCAATGGCATCCCTAGGGTTGGCATCACCCGGTGCAGTAATCTATGGTGTCACCTCCCCATCGACCTCTTCCCCTACCATGTCATACAGAATCTTTTGTTATATTTTTCCTACCAATGTTACTTGCAAATTTATATCCCATATATCACTGGATGGAATGGTAACCGCCGTGACGTAAGTAGCTAGCAAAATTTAAAATACGCCTTTAAATCACAAGATCATACGCACAGGCTAAACCTATTTGCATGTGGTTAAAGTGAACATTTGGTCAGATGTTACCTTTTGAAAGAATTTTTTTAAAAAATATTTTTTTAGAAAAATTAAATAAAATTAAAAATTATTACTGTATCTACTCATGTATAAGTCTAGAAATTTAGGTCATAACATTGACCCCAAAAAGTGACTCGACTTATCCATGGGTCAGTGTAAGTACTGTATCTAGACTCTTATTTAAAAGAAGGAACCATCTCCTGGTGAAAAGCATGAGTATAATATATGAAGCACCGACCCTCTTTACTCTCTCATCCATCCAGCCCTAAAAGTGAGCACAAAGAGGTATGTCTGCTGGAGTTTTACAAGTTCTTTGACTTTGTTTTGCTTTGCTTCATCCTTTAGGTCCTTTGCTAGATACCCCTAAATTTTACCCTCGACTTATCCACAAGTCATAGCAAAATCCATAATTTGGGCCCCAAAACTTGCCCTCGACTTATACATGAGGTCGACTTATAGTTGAATATACGTTATTTTAAAAAACAAACCTGGCACCTCTCCTTTCTCCTCCCGCTGAGCCTTGCCCCACTGACACCATCTCTTCAACATTTTAAAGGGGTGCATCATGTGAGTGCCACTGCCCATTTTGCCAAAAGACCAATGTTTGGGGACCAGTGGTATCACCCAACTCTGGGGTGTCACCTGATGCTGTCCGCACCCCCTGCAGTCCCCTAGTAACACCCCTGAATCTACCCACTATTCAATTTCCAGTAATGGTCAGTGAGGTACCTCTGGAAGGTCATGAGCAAGGGATGATGCCTATTAGCCAGTTGATATCATGGCAAAGTGGTTTGAGCATTAAACTCTGGAGATCAGGGTTCAATTCCCTGCTTGACCATGGAAACCCACTGGGTGACCTTGGGCAAGTCACATTCTCTCAGCCCCAGAAAATCCTGCCGTAGATTCACTTTAGGTTCACCGTAAGTCAGAAACAACTTGAAAGCACACAACAACAATCCCTTTGTATCTATTATTCTATTTATTTACATCCCACCTTCCTCCCAGTTACAGGGACTCAAGGCGGCTGACAAAATTTAAAACGGTCTAAGTTAAAACTATATGAAACATTAAAAATATAATAAAATTATATTTTATATTTATATAAAACTTTATATTTTATATTTTTATTTTATATTTTATATAAAACATATTAAATATTAAAACATATTATATTTATATTTTATATAAAATATTTTATATTTTATAAACATTATATTTACACTTTTTAATGCTTTTTGAATGTTTTTAATTTATACTGTTTTAATGTGACGTCAAAGGCCTTCATAGCCAGCATCCATAGTTTTGTGTGGCTTTTTCAGGCTATGAGGCTGTGTTCAAGAAGAGTTTTTCCTGAGCGTTCTTCTGAAGATGCCAGCCACAGCTGCTGGCGAAAAAACTCTTCTAGAACACAGCCTCATAGCCTGAAAAACCCACAAAACACTATACTGTTTTAAATATGTTGGTAGCTGCCTTGAGTCCTATATTGGGAGAGAGGCAG
>NC_056531.1:10975665-10976423 GCF_019175285.1 Sceloporus undulatus
GATGATGATGATGATGATGATGATGATGATGATGATGATGATGATGATGATAGAACAACATTTGGGATGTTGTTGTTTTTAATACACAAATGAGTTACAGTTAGAGTTCCAGCGTTCCCAAAGTAATTAGACATTGTTATAGTATTTGTTTTTAAATGTATGTATTTGCTTTCATGCTATTCAAATATAACTCAGATGGTTGTCTAGGAAGAAGGTGAATCAGTACTGGTTTCATCTCTTCGTTTGGTTTGGAGCCTGTTCTTATCTCTGCACAAGGAGTCACAGGCTGCATGTGCACTGCAGAAATAATAATAATAAATTAATTAATTAATAATTTATTATCCTGCCCTGTCCTATCCTATCCTGTCCTGTCTTATCCTGTTGTGTCCTGTCCTGTCCTATCCAATTCTATCCTGCCCTATCCTAGCCTATCCGATACTATCCCGTCCTATCCTATTCTGTCCAATCCTATCTTACCCTATCCTATCCCGTCCTGTCCTGTCCTATCCTATCCTGCCCTATCCTATCCTATCCCATCCTGTCCTGTCCTGTCCTGTCCTGTCCTATCCTATCCTATCTTATTCTGTCCTATCCTGCCCTATCCTATCCTGTCATATCCTCTCCTCTCCTGCCATATCCTATCCTGCCCTATCCTATCCTATCCTATCCTGTCTTGCCCTATCCTATCCTGCCCTATCCTATCCTATCCTGTCCTGTCCTGTCCTGTCCTGTCCTATCCTATCCTATCTTATTCTGTC
>NC_056531.1:10976523-10978072 GCF_019175285.1 Sceloporus undulatus
TCCTGTCCTGTCCTGTCCTGTCCTGCCTTATCCTATCCTGTCTTGTCCTGTTCTGTCCTGTCCTGCCCTGCCCTATCCTATCCTAGCCTGTCCTGTCCTATCCTGCCCTGCCCTGTCCTGTCCTATCCTGCCCTGTCCTATCCTATTCTGTCCTGCCCTGTCCTAGCCTGTCCTATCCTATCCTATCCTATCCTATCCTATCCTATCCTGCCCTATCCTTCCCTGTCCTTTCCTGTCCTATCCTATCCTATCCTATCCTAGCCTGTCCTAGCCTGTCCTGTCCTGTCCTGTCCTATCCTGCCCTATCCTGTCCTGTCCTATTTATTTATTTATATTTCCTGCCTCTTCCAGACAAAATACAATCAACAATAAGAAACAATAAAGTTACAATCAGTATTAATAATTCCAACACAAACCTTACCCTTCCCATAATTCAATAATAAAATCAACAATTCATCATTAGAGTAGCAATTAAAATAGTCATCTTAGCACAATCAGTAAACTGGAGCATTGAAATGAATGGGATTATTTTATACAGAATCGGATGGGGATAATGCAATTTGACACTGCTTTAGCTGCCATGGCTCAATGCTATGAAATGCTGGGATTCATAGTTTTGTGAGCTGTTTAGCCTTCCCTCTCAGAGAGCTCTGGTGCCACAACAAACTACAAATCCCAAGCTTCCATTGCATGGAGCCATGGCGGTTTGAGTCGTATCAAACTGCATTATTTCGGCAGTGCAGATGCAGCCATAAAACCATGGAGTTGGAAGCCATCTAGTCTAACATCCTCCCCCAAAACAGAAAAATCCAGAGCTAAAGCATGTCCAACCTTGGCTTGAAGAGCAAAGAGGACCCAGCACCCTTCTAGGTAACTGGGACCATTGTCAATGGATTGAAGGGGACCAAAGGAAGAGTTTTCCTCGTCAACCGACACTAGAATGTTTAACACCTGAGATCGCAAGTCTCTGTTTTTGCAGGTCCAGATCTTCTTTATCAAAGGCAAATCGAAACCTAAGCCCCCCAGGATTTCAAGGAACCCTGCAGGGAACTGGCTAGAAGACTAGTTTCGATAGTCACTGATTTCAGATAACACGGGGAAGACCGTCAAGCTGGGAAACAATTTGACCCTCGTATCATGTTTGTGATGTTTTTCTTGGCTTCTTCTGCATATACCGTCGAAAGCTGAGAAAACAGCCAGTTAGATCCTCAAAAACTTTCCCTCTGGTGACAGGGCTTTTCTTCCTAATGGGAAAAAAAACCCCATTCAGCAAAGCCATTTCTCCCATCCGAGCAAATAGCATGTTAGGAGAAAGTGACAGGTTGGGTCTCCCTTATCTGAAATACTTGGGACAAGAGGTGTTTGGGAGTTTGGATTTTTAAATATATATATACAGTATATTATTTTGGAAAATCTGAATTTCCATATGCGTACATTATGAAATATCTTGGCGATGGGAGCCAAGTTTAAGCACAAAATCCGTTTATGTTTCCTATGCCGTGGGCCCTTGTTATCCTCTGGAGTTTGGTTCCAGGAGCCACCATGGATA
>NC_056531.1:10978082-10983895 GCF_019175285.1 Sceloporus undulatus
ATAATAATAATAATAATAATAATAATAATAATAATAATAATAATAATAATAATTTTTATATATCCCGCCTTTTCCTGAAGGATCAATATCTGTGGATGCTCAAGTCCCATTAAATACAATGGCATAGTAAAATGGTGTCCCTTATATTAAATGGCAAAGTCAAGGTTTGCTTGTGGTAATATATATATACATATACATATACATATACATATATATATATATATATATATATATATATATTCTGTCCATGGATGCTTGAACCCGTGGATAAAAAATTTGTGGATGTTCAAGTCCCATGAAATACAATGGCATAGTAAAATGGTATCCCTTGTATAAAATGGCAAAGTCAAGGATTGCTTGTTGGAATTTATATTTATTTATTTATTTTGAATATTTTCAATCTATGGATGCTTGAACCCATGGATAAAAAATCCGTGGATATGGAGGGCCGACTGTATACCTTACAAACATAGCCTGAAGGTAATTGTATACAATATTGTTTAATACTTTTGTGCTTGAAACAAAGTTTTTGTGCCCTTGCGGAAAGCAAAGCTCTCACTATCTCAGCTACCCATGAAAAAAGTTTTGGTTTTCAAAGTATCTCGGATTTCGGAATTCCAGATAAGGGAGACTCAACTTGTTGATGCTTTTTTCCCCACTCTTCTTCCGCCGTCCAGGACTGATCTGTGCATAACTGCAAAAGTTGATGGTTCGGCATTTAACACTGGCTACAGATGCAGCATGTTTGAACACTCTCCCATGTCCAGTCCAGAAAAAAAAAGATGCTAACCTGTCTTCTTCCCTAACAGAAAGACCCCTGCATCCACACTGCAGAAATAATCCACTTTGGCAGCACTTTAACTGTCATGGCTCAGTGCTATGAAATTCTGCGATTTGGAGTTTGTTGCTGGACCAGAGCTCTCTGACAGAGACGGCTAAATATCTCACAAAACTACAGTTCCCTGAATTTCATAGCATTGAGACATGGCAGTTAAAGTGGTGTCAAACCGGATTGTCTCTGCCGTGCGGATGCGGCTCAAAATTCTCTCATATCTTGAAAAGAAGATGGGAGATTACCTCCACGAGAGGAACTGAGGTTTTGGATGGAATGTAAAGGGTGAAAACAGCTCCAGGGAAGGGGAGCCCTGAGGTGAGACATAAAAGATATTCAGATAAGTTGTAATAGAATGTAGAAAATATATGTACAGAATTATATGTTGTAGAAAATTTATTGTCTGATCTTTAGTTTCAATAAAAACTATTTAATTTTTTTTAAAAAATGGGAAAAAATTCTCTTGAATCTTTACTAATTTCTAATTTCCACTAGAAATATTCTGACTTAAATCCTATGGTCAGCTCCGACTAAAGTAGATCCTTTGAGTCCATGTTTCGACTCTCCATTCGTCAAGTGATTCAGGAGATCTACACTTGTTGGGTTCCAGCCATTATAGTATTACTAATTTATCATTCGAACATGCATTCCGTGACCACAATGGCTGGACATTTATGGGTATTCTAGTCCAAAAAAGGAACCTTCCTGAGCTCCGAGACTTTTCCATCATTCCCACGACAAAGCAGCTTTGGAACCATTTGGCCGAGCAATTACGCTGCTTCCTCCATAACCATGAGAAAGAAACACACAACACAAAAAGGTTCCTAAAAATGACTCTAATTTGTAGCACGTGTGGATGGATGCCTGCTACTTTCGGTGCTGCAAAACAAAAGCTCCTGAATGCAGCTCAGTGCCCTTTGCGGGTTCTCAGCCATTCTGTCTGCCTCAGCTGGGCATCTTGGTCCTTCTTATTTTACTTTAGAGATGCAGCTGACACCTCCGATGAAAGGCGAGTTGTTTTTTAAAGTGACAGGGTGGATTCTTGTGTGGCCCTACCTTTCAAGGAGTGATGACAGTCACGGATATCCAGGAAGCTGGGTTACGCCCAGAGATGCCTCCTATGAATGTACGACAAGACGAAAAGTCATTTTCTCTCCAGTGTCTCATGGTAACAAACATGAAACATTCACATATCTAACACGCAAGGCATTTCCTAAGTGGTTTACTTTAAATAATTATATGCCACCATTGTGTCCGCAAAGATGGCTTGCAATACAGGCTGAGCATCCCTAATCTGAAAATCTGGCATCCAAAATCCTCCAAATGCCAAAGCGATAGGGACACCTGTGCTTTCTGGTGGTTCAGTATGCATTGCACACACTTTGATCCATGCACAAAATTATTTACAAGAGTGTGCATAAGATTACCTCTCGGGCGATGTGTATAAGATGTATAGCAAACATTTGTAGCAAGTGTTTCACCTTTCAACTTGGGTTCAAGTGCCACGATTATCTCATGATGTAAATGCAAATGTTCC
The DNA here is from genome assembly GCF_019175285.1 of Sceloporus undulatus. Lineage (NCBI taxonomy): Eukaryota > Metazoa > Chordata > Lepidosauria > Squamata > Phrynosomatidae > Sceloporus > Sceloporus undulatus. The sequence continues at coordinate 10,980,452 of NC_056531.1, forward strand.
AAAATCCAAATTCTGAAACGTCTGGTCCCAAGCTTTTTGGAGAAGGGATGCTCAACCTGAAAGGAAATTTTCACACAGCAACAAAATCTTATTTTCTATGCAGAGCTTAGAAAAGGTACTTGTGGTGGTGAGCCACAAGTCTGAAAACTTTGCTGGGCGGCTTTGGGAAACTGTATTCCTGGAAAGTAAATTTTCTGAGCTCTGTTTTCTTTTTCAAAAAAGAAGACAGTGATGACTTATTATTCTGTAGGAGAAACCCATGGTCATTCACGTGATGTGAAACTGCGTTATTTCTACAGTGTAGATGGATCCTGAGGCAGTTGTTTCACTCTGCCTAATGGTAGAGCCAGCATGGTATACTGGTTTGAATGCTGGACTATGACCCTGGAGGCCAAGGTTTGAATCCCAGCTCAGCCATGTAAACCCACTGGGTAACCTTGGGGGCAAGTCACACTCTCTCAGCCCTAGAGGATGGCAGTGGCAAACCCTCTCTGAAGACCCTTGCCAAGAAAACTCCACAATGGGTCCATCTTAGAGTGGCCATAAGTCGGAAGCAATTTGAAGACACACAGCCTTAGAGCTGGCCTTGATCCTAAGCATATCCCAGCCTCCTTCCTATATAAATACTGCTGTTTAGCTGTAGCCAGTTATTGAGATAAAGGCTACCAGTTTGAATGTTTGTTGCAAGAACTGCAAAAATAAATACCGTAATATAAAAATAGAACCTTTCCTTGAATTGTTTGGGAGGAAGAGTGAAGGACATTTCATTTGTGCCAGTAATGATTTTTTTTTTAATTAAATGTTTCAGAGATGGTCTCCTCCTCCATTGCTAGAATCTACAGGTGTTTTCTCTCTGAAAGGCCTTCAGTTAGGTCCTGGCCTCCGGTTATAAATTAAGCCAATAAAAGACCCTGGAAAACAAACAGAGAAACAGGCCTTCCCCCTCGCCATTCAGATTTATTGAAGTGGCACATGCCACTTTGGCCTGAAAAAGGCTTTCAGGACCTGGGGCATCGAGAGCGAATTTGCCCAGGTGATGGAGTCGCATCAGTGCCCAGGTCACAGGGGACATGCAGGAGCATCGGGTGGGCCGTGAAGGTCACCCCGCGGCCATACTCTCATGGGTTTTGCCTCCGGCAAGGCTGCCCCACATAATTTACAGCTCAAAGAGGCAACTCAGGAAACCTCTCCAAGCGAGGACCACCAAAAATAAACTTGGAAGTTGCAGAGGTTAAGCAAGCAACATTATTTTTTTTATTATAGGGGCCTGGCCCGTCACAAATTTCATGAGGGATACATTTCACCCAATGGGCTCAAAGCGTATGGTTCCCCCCCCCCCCAACAATGAAAAACAAATGGAAAATAGAACTCCTGAACCAAGCTCTACTTTCTCACCACTAGAGTTGGTGGGTGGTCATGGATCCATAAATAAGTGCTTTCGTTGACATAATGCAACCAAGCACTGGTACAGCGCACTGAAGGAGGGACATCGGGACTGCCACTACTTGAGAATGGCCACTGAGACCCTCTATTGCAGTCCTTCTCAGGCTATCGAATGTGGGCAACCAACCCTTTCCTCCCTTAATGTGCCAGGGACTGGTAACATATTTTTGTCTGTTGGCTACAACTCTTTCTTGCTTTCCTGGAAACTCTCCACGGACAGGCAGCCAATGGCTTGCAGACCAGCAGTGGTCTATAGAGCACTGAAGGAGGGACATCTGGACCTCCACAGCTTGCGAATGGCCACTGAGACCTTCTACGGCAGTCCTTCTCAGGCTAACTGATGTGGTGAACCAACCCTAATGTGCCAGGGACTGGTACCGTATTTTCGTCTGTTGGCTACAACTCTTCCTTGGTTCCCTGGAAACTTTCCACGGACGGGCAACCAATGGCTTGCAGACCAGCGGTGGTCCGTAGACCACCGCTTTGAGAAGCATTGTTCTATGGTATCCCACCAAACACACATTTAAGGACAGCAGACCCTGGAGAAGGGTCTCCTGTGAGGAACTTAAAACCAAGGCAGGTCCATATGGAAAAACGTGGTTAGATTAAAATTCTTATTGCTAGGAACTTAGCATCAGGAGACACACCTCAATTGTCGGAAATGTGGGGGGGGGGGGTGGTGTGCAAAAGTTGGGAAACCACCCAAATGATTGTGTAACGTGGAAGGTCCCCACCATCTGGAGAGGTACAGAAGGACCCCAGATATAGCTCCAGGAGTGGCACAGGCTCCTTACCTTATCCTAGGCTGCCAACTGCTGCAAGATGGAGGAGCAAGGAAGAAAAAGAGGGAAACCCAAAGTGGCGCCATTCCTTTTTTCTAAAAAATGATTATTTTATTAAAATTAAATTCCTCCTCGGATTATAAATCTATAGGTAAACAAACAGGATATTTCAGAGTAACTAAATAAGGAACAAGATACAAAAGTGGTACTAGCCAGTACCCACCAAATGAAGATATGATTATTAAAGCTATTTCTTTCCCATACATCTTATGGATATTGCATCTCCCAGTTTTAAATAATGGTTGTGGAGTTTCTAACAGTGTCCCCATCAAGGGTTTGAGTATATAACATCTTTCCAAAGATCTTGGTGGCATTCTGGTGGTCCTCTGAAGTACGTATATGCATTTACAAAATGGATAAATGGGTACCATTTCACAATAAAGGAATCTTGGTTTGTATCTCCTCCTCTTCTTCATATATTGTCCGATCGTTTCTCAAGCAACCAAGTGTCCCATATATGGTTCCACTATGTCTCTAACGTTACATTGCTTCTTTTCCAAGTAGAAGCTATTTCAAGGCAAGCCACTAGTAGGGAAAACATTATTAAATATTTGCGGCACTGTTCTTGCAACTACTATGGTGAACTTTACATCCCCGAGAAACTGTTGGAGAATTTCTCCTTCCGTTGGAGAAATTTGGTGAAATGTCCCCATGAACAGATATTAGAGGGGAATTATCTGCCCTTAATAAACAGACGACTAAAGTGTATGGCATATTGGAGTATATGGAACAGTACAAATCTCTTAACAGCAGCCCTATTAATTGTAGTTGAATATTAGAATCGTAGACTGCATCTGCAATGCAGAAATAATCCCTCTTTAACTGGCATGACTATACTATGGAATTTCTAGTTTTATGAGATATTAAACATTCCCTGGTGCCCCAACAAACCACACATCCCAGGATTCCATAGCATAGAGCCATGACAGTTAAAGCAGTGTCAAACTGCATTCTTTCTGCAGTGCAGATGCAGCCTGAGTCAGTGGCAAAGTTTAGTTAGACTTATAGTGCACTGAGAGCAGCGAAATGCTTTCCACCTTTTTCTCCACCGATCGATCGCCAGGTTTGCAAGCCAATCATTGGTTTCAGAAGGCAACCTAAAGACCCTTGGAATGACTATTAAAAAGAGAAAAACATAAAGGGAAAGGTTGCATTCTGG
>NC_056531.1:10983905-10985643 GCF_019175285.1 Sceloporus undulatus
AGGAAGGAAGGAAGGAAGGAAGGAAGGAAGGAAGGAAGGAAGGAAGGAAGGAAAAGAAAGAAAGAAAGAAAGAAAGAAAGAAAGAAAGAAAGACCGCATTCTCTGAGGGTACTTTTGTGTCTCTTGTATGGCTGAAATGCCCTGGAAATGTGCTTGCCGTTTACCTAGCTAATTACAAAAACAATACAAGGTCTAACTGACTGTGATGGATAGCTGATGTACAAGATAGGTGTGTGATAGCCAAGGAATGGTAATGACACAAGTGCTTCCACACCATCCATGCATCCGATTGTTTGGCAAAGAAAAAGAGCCCTCATTCTTGCCTTGCCCTAATAGATAAGAACAGAATGCCCTCACAAGGCCTGGGTAAATAGGAGCACCCTTCCTCCGACATTGGCAAGCATTCATTGGCCTGAGCCAACACTGAAGATTCCTCCGCAGAGAGGATACAATAGAGCAGAGGCAATGTACACTCAGGCAACAGTCACCTTTTCTACTGGGCCTGAATAGCCAATGGAGAGATAAAGATCACCGAAGCAAGGGCCACAGGCCAAGCGGACAATGGCCGGACTTAGGCCTCGCAGCCATCTGTCATGTCGAAACAAAGCAGTTGTCAGTCTGGACGGTTGCATCCTCCAGGCATGTCAGCCGTGGACCGTGTTGGCTGACAAGTCGGTTGAGGCTTGAGTAGACCTAAAAGAAGGGATATGTTTGGCTGAAGAAAGAGCTGTACTCCTTATCTAAAGTGTGTGTGTGTGTTCTTATTTTTGGATTACAGTTCCCTGCATCTCCCAGCCAGCATGGCCACTTATAGTCTTTGCTGTTTATGTTGGGTTGAATTCCATGCAGTTATACAGTTGTCCCCTCCGTATCGACGGATGCTTTATCCATGGATTCAACCTTAAAAATATTTTTAAATATCTTTGAATATTTTGAATACTTTGAATGGAATGGTGTCCCTTATATAAATGCTTTCTGAAAGATGCTGGGGCTTGTCATCCAAAAAAAAAAAAAGAAAAGAAAAGAAAAGAAAAGAAAGAAAGAAAGAAGAAGAACTATTGCCAAACTTGGGAGGGAGGTATGGACAGCATCTCTACCACATCGTTCCACTTAGGTAGCCAAGGTGGCTTACCATGAAAATCAATACTACCACCATTAAGGAAACTTACCTGATTGGGGGGGGGGGCTAGATATCCTCTGAGGTTTGGCTCCAGGACTCCCTGTGGATACCAAAATCCATAGATGCTCAAGTCCCATTAAATACAACAGCAGAGTAAAATGGTGTCCCTTATATAAAATGGCAAAAAACAAGGTTTGCTTTCGGGAATTTATATATTTTCAAAATATTTTAAAGCAGTGAGTGGTTGAATCTGTGGATAAAACATCCATAGATATGGAGGGAACAACTGTATAACCACGTGGAATTCAACCCAACATAAACAGCAAGGACTGCAAGTCAGCCGTAGAACTTGTATTAAAAAGACCTTGCGTTCAAATGTCTCCAGGAGATCGGAAAGATTTCTGATGGAAAACCTGGGCTGCATCCGCGCTGCAGAAATAATGCAGTTTGACACCGCTTTAACTGCCATGGTGCCATCCTATGGCATCCTGGGATCTGTAGCTTGTTGTGTCACAGAGAAGGATAAATATTTCACAAAAGTACAGATCCCAGAATTCTATAGGATTGAGCTAAGCCACCCCAGTTGTGTTGCATAGAGAGGTGGGATATAAAATATTG
>NC_056531.1:10985653-10995244 GCF_019175285.1 Sceloporus undulatus
TTATTATTATTATTATTATTATTATTATTATTATTATTATTATTATTATTATATGACAGTTTAAGCAGTGGCAAGTACATTATTTCTATAGTGTAGATGCAGCCATAAAGAACCTATTATTAATATTATTATTAGTTGTTATAATTAGTATTAGCATTTATTTATAGAGCACTGTAAAGTTTGCACAGTGCTTTACATAGCAAGGATCAAATAAAAAGGAAAAAAGGAAAAAAAGAATAAAAACCTGCCAAGCGGCGTACAATCTAAAACAACATTACATGATTAAAATATCTCTAATAAAATAATACTAATTAGCCTACAACAAAAACAAAGTAAGCAGCTGATTAGTATTATCAGCTAGAAGAATCACTAGTTTGCCTGAGGATAAGGCAGTCTTAAAGGTTATGATCAGGGCCTGTTAGTGAAGATTTGCGTCTGCATGCAAACTGTGGTGGGGTTTTTTTGTACTCGTGTTACCTGTAAATCATAATCCCCGCCGATCACTATGTTATGACATAAACACCTAGCAAAATTAAAATTACACCTTTGCGTTGCAATATCATACACACAGCCCCGGGGTATTTACGTACGCGTAGCTTCGTGGGGTTAACAGTGAACGTTCGGTAAGCTGTGATGTTCTTCAGGAAAAATTTATGCCAGCCACAGATGCTGGCGAAACGTCCAGAATAAACTCTTCTAGAACATGGCCACAGAGCCCAAAAAACCCACAAAAAACTAATTTAAATCTATTTTTTTAAAAACTGAAAGCCTGGGGTCTCTCCTTTCTGCTCCCATTGAGCCTCACCCCACTCAAGCCATCTCTTCCACTGAGCTCCAGTGTTTTAAAGGGATGCAGGCAAATGTTACAGCCTGTTTCTGATGTAAAGGCAGACGTCTGGGGACCAGTGGTGTCACCCTCACTTTAGGGTCATAGATAGATAGATAGATAGATCGATAGATAGGTATGTTTTATTTGGTCAATGACCAGCAAGCCCTTTAGGGTGTCACCTGGTGCTGTCCGCACTCCCCGCACATCCCTATTGATGCCCTCTCATGCACATTCCAAACCAAACGTGTGGCTCTCATCCGATCTCAGAAACATTATTTTTTTCCCCGAGGTTTGGACCTATCCCACGGAATGGAGCCCCCCTCCCCATCTCCTTCAAGCCTGCTCTGGACTCGGAGACTTTTCTGTGTCCCGTTGGGTGACTTTTTGCTTATTTTTCTGCAGTCGGGAGCGATGCCATGAAGCAGGAGCTGGGCCCTTCCACCCATTAATCAAAAGTCGCAAGTGCTCTGCAGGGAGACACAAAACCTCTGTGTGTTTTCTCCCATATTTCTGAAGCAAGGTCAGCAGGAGGCCGGGGGTTGGGGGGCCCAGGCCTTGCCCAAAGAACCCCAGTTAGATTAACATTTTATTCCAATGCCTATTTATCAAAGTCAGAAGTGGCGTGAAGTGGCACCAGAAGAGAGAAACGCCTGGATGGCCAACCTCTCTCCTCCCTAAACGCTTTTTTTTACCCCTTGCTTTTCCTCTTCATATTGAAATTGCGCTGGTTTTCTAACACTCTGGAACACAACTGGACGGATTGTGCATATTCAGAGCCCAAACAAAATTTGAGGGATTTGGTCCAAACTTTTAACCTGCCTCCTTTCCCACACAGGTACCGCAATCCCTCATTCCATACATGAACCGTGGAAAAGAAGTTTGTTTTCACGATGACATTACTGTTACATATTCTACCGTTCTGAAAAATGCCCACATAGCAAAGCACCGAAGCATGGGATTAAAATGACCATTGCACATTAAAAATCCTCCAGTTTAAAATATACAAGTTTAAAAAGCATAATTTAAAATTGACTGGGTAGGCCTGCTGTAATGTATTGGGCTCTACCAATTGTGCATCGGCACTCCCTAGCCAGTGTGTATTGTGTATTGGGACCAATATGGCTGGGTAGGCCTGCCGTTTTGTATTGGGATCTACCAATGTGCATCGACACTCCCTAGCCAGTGTTCCAATGTACATCTTTCCCCTTGAGCATTGGGTTCTGCTGTGCATTGGTCCCATTGCGCATCAGGTCTCATTGTGCATTGGTCCCAGTTTTGCCAGTGGAGCTTCAAAAGCTTGCCACATGTATTTTGTGCATTTGGGTTGTCCCAATAAAAGCATCGCTGTTTTGTGGATTTGAGATATTACTGTACTTTCCTAGGATGGTTCGCAATGGGGGTTTGAGCAGACACAACTGTGTGATCAAAAGATGTTGCCTCTCGCATAAAAAAGAAACCTCACAATGCTACAAAAGAAAAGGTGGCTCTATCTGCAAACATATAATGATTGCTGCCAGTGAAATATTGGGGTTCCTTTCCCCACAAAAGCCTATTATGAAATAATCTCCACTGTCTGTTTTATCATATCCATCAATGGAATGCAAAGGTTTTGTAATTCATCTCTCTGTCTGCAGGAGGGAGGTGGAGGGGGAAAGAAACCCAGACAGCTAATAAAATATAAAAATTGCTATGAGAAAGGTAGAAACAAGGCCAGGGACGTTCCTTCATTTCGCTCCCTGGCTTTGGCACAAAAGGGATCATGGCATTTCGTATAAGGAAGCCATTGTCCTGGAAATAAAATATCCTTTTCACCTTTCTTTTCTGGCCTTGATCAATAGGAGGAAATTGAAGTCTGTCCTGGGAAGGGGGGGAAAATACGAGTTTACTAACACAGTGATGAAAGATCGGTAATATGCAAGGATGGAAAAGTGTGTTTGAGGTTTGAGCACCATCTCTTGGGCACCGAGAAGAAATGTTGCTAGTTGGCGACTTCTCAGGATCACCACAAGCCTTAGCATCGGTGTTACTGTTGTGTGTCTTCAAGTCAACTTCAAATTATAGTGACCCTATGCTACCGTTTTCTTGGCAAAAGGAGGTTTGCCATTGTCTTACTCTGGGGCTGAGAGAGTATTATGTCTACTCAAAGTCACCTAGTGGCAGGATCAGTGCTTTAAACCCGGTTTAAACCATGGTTTAAACCTAATGGCTTTTAAATAAACCACTCCTGGATTTTTTAATTAAGTATTCATATTTTTTATTATTTTTAATATATATATTATTAAAATTTTATAACATAAATAACATCGCTAGACAAAACACATCAACTAATCCTTATGCAAACTGAAAACATAAGCCAGATCCTACTATTCTACCCTACTCTTCCGCCTGTGTCGCCCATTATACAAAACCATTGCAATTCACTCATAACAATTTCACTGAACATAACTAACACAAGGTATACTTGACTTCCCACTTCCCAAGCCTAAAAATACTAACGCTCCATGTATAATAAGTAAGTAAGTAAAGTAAGTAAGTAAATAAGTTTATTTGTATAGTGTACGCCATTTAAAAAAGTAATCCATATAAAGCATAAAATATAAACGTCAAATACATTGTAAAAATAATACATTGCATTATATGATTTCACACCAGTACTATCTTATTTTAATCTAACCTCAGTCCTAAATCATTAAACAAAATTGCATTAAGACCCAATATCTGCATCCAAAATCTTCCCTTCTTCCTATGAAGCAAAAATAATTCCCCGTCTCAAGCCAACCCCCCCAAAAAACCCAAAAAAATTTAAACCAAAAAAATACAGTTTTTGTTTTTATTGGGGGTTTTCCCCAACCCTACCCAGTAGTTTTCCATGGCTGAATGGGGATTTGAACCCTGGTCTCCCTAAATCCTAGGCCAGCATCCAAACCACTACACCATGCTGGCTCTCAAACTTTAAAAAGTTTGTCAGAGTTCAAAATGCAGACTATTTGGTCGGAAAAAAAGACACATAAAATAGCTTGGAAACGTTGGACCATAGTGCATTTTCTTGTAACCAGTCTTGACAGTGTGAAAACACTACTTTCATCAAGAATGTCAAGTCCAACGCAATTTTCTTTTCATCCCTATCCTTGATATTTGATGTTCTTTTATATAAACCATGCTTTTATATAAACTTGTGAATATCTCACTCCCAGAGGGCCAGCCCTACCATTACTTTAGGCAATAGATTTCCAATATCAATAAAGGGCAGCAAATGGTTAAATATTTGCATTTTTTTACTATCAGGGAGAGCAGTGCGTGGGGTTGTGCGCTGAAGGTACCAAGATAACCTGGCCAGCCATGGATCTTGTGTACCTTTATTTATTAATTGGTTGTATATTCAATCCATCATCATAAAACCTGAGTATGCATATGCAGAGTTGTGCATAAAAACAAGAAATACAATGTATTATCATTATTATTATTATTATTATTATTATTATTATTATTATTATTACAGTGGGTCCTTGGTATCTTCTGGGGTTTGCTTCCAGAACCCCCTGCGGATATCAAAACCTCTGGATCCTCAAGTCCCATTAAATACAATGGCATAATAAAATGGTGTCCCTTATATAAAATGTCAAAATCAAGGTTTGGATTTTTGGAATTTTCAGATAGATAGATAGATGTTTGAATATTTTCAAACTGTGGACAGCTGAATATGTGGATAAAGAATCTGTGGCTATGGAGAGCTGACTGTATTAGTACATAAATACAGTGTTAAAATTACAATTTCCAGGATTCCTAAAACTGCACATTTAACAACAAATACACATCTAAATTATAACCATGCACTAAAAAACAATGCAAACAGTCGCAGCTGAAGACTGCTTACAAACCTATGAGCGTGGAAAGTCGAAGGCTTCATGGCCAGCATCCATGAGTTTTTTGTGGGTTCTTGGCTCTGTGGCACCTGTTCTCAAAGAGTTATTCCTGTGTTTCGCTGCATCTGTGGCTGGATCTTCAGAAGAGACACACATAAATCCTGAAGATGCCAGCCACAGAGCTGGCGAAACCTCAGGAAAAACTCTTCTAGAACATGGCCACAGAGCCCAAGAAACCCACAAAAAACCTATAGGGCAGGTTTCCACTCTCAACAGCACCCTTGCAAAGTTTTGGATTGCAACTCCCATCAGCCCCAGCTGATGGCCAGGGATGGTAGGACGGCACCAAGTTGGGCAAGGCTCCCAGAGAGTGTTAGCAGTTTTCGGTGACATGAGAATGATTCTGCAGTGGCCTTGACCGATTTGTGAGCCTCGAGAGAGCAGCATAGCCATAAATCTATGTGCTGGCACTTCCCCACTTGCCTCAGTGAGCAAACAACGCATGGCTTGTCATGCTCCTTTAGCTGTGTCAGGACAGGCAGGAAGGGCTGGTGATTTGAAGAGGGCTGCTTCAGTCAACCTGGAAGGTGTGATTTATGCCGCCTTTGGCAATGAGCTGAGAAGAAGGAATTCACAAAGGGCTCCTTTCCATTGCTTAAAATACACACGCACATACACACACACACACACACACACACACACACAGAGGGAGAGACAGACAGACAGACATGGACATACTGTGCATCTACACTGTAAAAATAATGCCGTTTGACACCACTTTATGTACCGGCACGCCATCCGATGCAATCTTGAGACTTGTGGTTTTGCAAAGCCTTCAGCCTTCTCTACCAAAGAGGGCTGGTGCCTCGCCAAACTACAAATTCTGTAGGATGGAACCAGAGCAGATAAAGTGGTGCCAAACTGCATTACTTGCACACAGTAGGTGCACTGCCATAATATTGAAGCTCTCCTCCCCCCGCATTAACTCTGTGTGCATATGTGCATGTGCATTCCTCTCCACTGACACTGGATGTGGTCCTTGAAGGCCAAAATGCTTCTGTGTATGTGTTCTTGAAGTTTCTACGAGGACTGGAAATGGTTCTTTATGGCTGTATGAGTGACTGAGATAGTGACACCTCTGCTTTCGGATGGTTCAGGGTACACAACCTTTGCTTCATGCACAAAATTGTTTAAAAGATTGTATAAAATTACCTTCAGGCTAGTGTATATGAAACACTAGTGAATTTCATGTTTAGACATGGGTCCCACCTCTAAGATATACATATATGCAAATAAGGGTCTTCCACAATCCAAAAAAATCCCAAAATCCAAAACACTTCTGGTCCCAAGCATTTTGGAGAAGGAGGCGCAAACAATTTTTGTGCATGGAACTGGGAAGGGGATGAATCTTGTTCTTCATTTCAGGAAGCAAAATAATTTCATGAACTGTTGTTCTGTGCAGAAATCCCATTTCTTAAAAAATCTGCCAATTTTCTTATTTATGTATTTATTTTATAGGCTGCCTTTCTCCCCAGAAAGGGACCCAGATAAAATAGTTTTAAAACTTTACAATAATTTTATTAAATTGTAATAGAACGTCCGGATCCTCCAGACGGAAAGAGGGTTCTGGAATTGTCACTTCCTGCGAGATTATTACTTTGTACCCCAAGAGCCTCCCTACTGATCAATCGGTGGCATTCTTACTACTAGCTGCCCATGGATCCATGTGCTCATAGAATTCATCCGTAGCCCTCCTGGCTTCTTTGGCGATCTTTTGGAACCGGCGCACGTAGATGAGAACCAGGATGAGCAGAACCGCTTGCAACAGGATGAAGATGAAAAGACAGACCTGGGAGAAGAGGGCCACGCTGCAGTACCAATACTGGCACGTGGCAATGATTTCATCCTCCGACAAATAGGTGATGATCCTGCCTTGAAGATGAACGGGGGAAGAGCACACAATATTTCGGTACGTGGTCCGGTTCTGCTGCCACTGGAGCCAAGAGCGCAGGTAGAGGATGTTGCAGTCACATTCCCAAGGGTTCCCCCACAGGTAGACCTCTTGGAGACTCTTCAGGTTGTCAAAGAGCCCACTGGGGATTGAGGTCAGTTCGTTGTTGTTGAGGTAGATCTTTCGTGTCGAGGGAGCAAAGGTGGTGGGGATGACCTCGTCCGTGAGATGCATTGACATGCAGTCAATGATGTTGCTGGCGCATCGGCAGGGCTTGGGACACGTAGGAATGACCAGAGGGAGAAAGCCAAGGAGAAGGAAAGGCCCGAAGAAGCTCATCTTCCACTCTGAAAGACAACAGTTGATGCTTAAGAATCTTAAACTGAACCATCAAACGAAGCATCACAAAGTAGTATTCAAAAACATAGCCGTGTTCGTCTGGAAAATCAGTCTGCAAAGGGATCTTGTCACATCTTTCATTGATTGGATTTGTTATTGGCACATAGCCAGCAGAGTAAAAGTAAATAAATAGACTAAGTTACAAAAATTAAAAGGACAAATAAAAAAGAATGGAAATACATCTGTTGAAAGACAACGGAATGAATGTAAAATACGCCATTTGAAATAGAATGAAAGAATTATCTACTTGTGGTTTGGAACATTAATCCACGCAACTAAGACCTACCTCAAAACATCTTTGCTAATTTTAATCAATAGAGCTACAAAGCAACTTCACGTGCACCATGTTAGTAAGCTATATTTTGTACGATAATCTATACCATGTTGATAACCTATAATCTGTTTAATTACTTCTATTCTATTCATGTTTGTAGAGACTTTTTAGGGTTAGTGCAGATTGCACATGCCCGTTTTATAGGATCAACTCAGCTAGACTCTTCTGCATCTAGCTGCTTAGACTATGTAATACTCAAATACAAGTATTACCTTTGAGACTAAGGCGTCATATGACCGGCGTCATACGGCAACATGGAGGCATGGCATATGCATGCTGGCTGCCTCATGCTGGCATCACGCCATGTGCCCAACCACATGGTGGGGGGCATCGCAGCATTCCTTTGGCGCAACGTTTAAATGCCCTGCACTAAAGAAGCACCGAAAAGCCACCGCTGCAGCAGCAAGGGCAACCTTTCTACGGTGCAAAAAGGAGCCGCTTTTTGAGGCTCCTTTTTGCACGGTGGAAAGGCTAGATTGGATCAGTGAACAAAAGTGAAAAGTGAACACAAATGATCCAAGGATTGAAAGACTTTCTTTGCAAGTTAAAATGTTTTGAGCTTCTGCAATCCGCCGCCTTGGTAAACCCTTTAAAGTCAAGAGAAATTGTCCTTCTGAGTGTGGCTTTAAGCATAACTGTTTAGTATCTGTTCTTTTGGTAGATTCCAGCATTAAATGCTTTTGTAGAAAGAGAGGTGGGTTGTTTTTCATTCTAAAGCGAAAAGTGATAAGAGGAACAGATATTCCATGAACCTAGGCGTTTTCTGAGATTTCATGCTTCTTTCACTTTTAATCAAACTTGCCAGACATTTCTTTTTGATACGATTAAAACAGAGCAAATGCATGTCAAAAAACAACAACCCACGAACCATATATAGATTTGGATAAAGGCAGAAGTGTGTGTGTCATCTGACAAATGTTTGGAGAATGTGTGTTAATTTTACAGGGAATTTGGCATTTAAATAAAACACAATCTTGTTAGTAGCCATTTCGTCATTTTTAACCCTCCCTATCACGAATTTTGGCTGCTCTTTATTGCTGTTTTGAAAACCTGCTAACGCTATGTCACTAAAATGGCAAAGCGAGGAGGAACTGGACATCAACAGGGATATTTAGTCCTTCCCAACAAAGCCACCCTCGTCGTCTATAGTCATTGAACAAGCTATGATGTGTGGTGGGAGTTGTAGTTCAACATCTGGATAACCATTTGGAACAGCTGGAAATTCCTGCTTTCTAAGCCTGCATCTGCACTGCAGAATTAATGCTGTTTGACACCACTTTAATTGCCACGGCTCAATGCTACAGACTCCTGGGATTCTGTGAGCTATTTTGTGAGCTATCTGTTAGAGAACAGATCAGGATAAAAATAAGTTACATTAAGGAAGAATAATTATTTATAGTCTAGGAAACTCCTGCTTTCTATGGCTGCATCTGCACTGCAGAATTAATGCTGTTTGACCCCGCTTTAATTGCCACGGCTCAATACTACGGACTTCTGGGATTCGCCATTTTGTGAGCTATCTGTTAGAGAACTCCAAGGCCACAGCAGACTACAAATCCTGGGATTCCATAGGATGGAGCCATGGCAGTTAAAGCAGTGTCAAACTGCATTAATTCTGCAGTGCAGATGCAGCCTAAGCTTAAAGCATCCACTCTATTAATTGATCAAGTTGAATGAAGTGTGGCACAGCACCTCTGTCCTTGCTTAACAGCCATAAGAAATGAATTGTGAATAATTGGCTGCCTTTTGGAGACATCTCAAATTTCCTACCTGAGAGGCAGCCACTTCACTTTGCCTCCCTGAAGGGCAAGTACTAGATCTGATCTGATCTAAAATAACTTCCCAGGTAAGCAAAAGAAAAATGGCCTTAGACTGACTTACCACTCTGGAATAGCTTCTCTCCGGCGCAAAGACCCAAGTGCTGTTAGCAGAGACAGCTGAGAAACAGCCAAGCACTCAGCTGAGCAATCTGTCCTGAATTCCCCATCTGGACCAGAAAGATAAAGGAGACGCTCCTTCCTCATGCGTTCTTTCCTGGCCATCCCACAAGGCTGGATTGCAACTGGGTGCTTTTTCCCCAGCTGCAAGAGGGACTTCAAAGGCCTTGGCTACATAGGGCTTGAAAATGGCATGGCCCATTTCCCAAATCCAAAATCCACAAAACAGGGACGTCTTTATTGGCCCAACCAAAATGCTTAAAATACATGGTGCTTCA